>NC_090916.1:5919661-6113084 GCF_040956055.1 Brachionichthys hirsutus | reverse complement strand
GCCTGATTGTTTGTATAAATGAAGTCCCCATTAGAGCGCTAATGGCTGTCGCTAGCAGGTAGCACCTCGCTACCCTCCTGATGGGAGGTGAGCAGTAATAAATCTCATTCAGGTGTGTCTGCGGTAAAAACAATCCGTCATTGGTCACGTTGTTCTGGACCCGCCCCGTCCTGGAGGTCCGATAACGTAGTCCTGAGAACTGGACGAGACATTTGAGCTTCAGGTTTGGGACGAACGAGCATGCAGGACCATATAAGGCATCGGTCCCGCCCCCGTTCCTGCTCAGGCCGTAGCTCCGCCCTCCTCCAGTACCCTGTGGATCCCGTTTCCAGCCTGGGCGGTGCTGCTGAGGTCCCTGACGCTGCCGTGTCGCGATTGGCTCTCCAGTCTCAGGGCGGAGTCGTGGCGTGACGGGCTCTCCAGGCGACCGGCGCTGCAGTGCCTGGCCTGTGATTGGTCGTTGAGGCGGGGCAAGCTGCCGTAGGGCAGCCGGTCGTCCGCGGCTCGGAAACCGGAGGTTGTGTATCTGGGAGGGAGGAAGCGAGCGTGAGGACCGGGGGGACCGGGGGGGGGGCCGAGGACCGGGGACCGAACCCGTCGGGGACCCACCGTCCATCCCTGGAGCGCTGCAGGCTGCCGTGGTAACTGCTCATCTTGGAGCCGGCCCGGCTGGTGCTGGCGCTGGGAGGCTCGTCCAACGTGGCGAGGTGCGTGGACGAGGCGTGGGTGGACGTCCCCTGTGTGGACGTCCCCCGCGACTTCCTCACGACGGGCGCGTCGGCGTCCCTGAGCAGCAGCCGCGTGAAGTCGGGCTCCTGGAGCGCCGGCCTGCTGCCGTTGACCATCGCACTGCAGCGGGGGAGGGAGGGGAGGATGGCGGTGTGTGTGCGTGTGCGTGTGTGTGTGTGTGCGTGCACGTGTGTGCGCGTGTGTGCATGTGTGTGTGTGTGTGTGTGCGTGTGCGTGTGTGCATGTGTGTGTGTGTTGTCCGTCTGCCTCCTACCTGGTAGGGACAGGGGACGTGGTAGTCCCTGCACGTCTCCTGGACCCAGCTGGTCTCCCAGGCGGACCGGTAGCTGTTCTCGTAGATGTAGCAGCCGAGGACGGCCAGCAGGGGAACCAGGTAGAGCGCGGAGAACACGCCGATGCGGATCATGAACTTCACCAGCTTCTCCCGGTTCTCCTTCTCCAGCGGGATCTCCATGCGGACCCGGTTCAGCGCCGCCACGCCCGCCAGCAGCAGCGCCACCCCGACCTGGAGGGGGAGGGGGGCGGGGGGCGGCCGTTAGCACTGATCGCTAAGCTAACGTTATCTTTTTTAGAACGCACCGCTTCCTCACCACCACATCCAGGCCCAGCGGCGCCAGCAGGAACCAGCGCAGCGCCGTCACGTCGTACAAGCCCACGAAGCAGACGCCGCTGATGGCGTCCCCCTCGACGGCGTTCATGGCTAGCAGGCTAACCGTGAGGACGCCGGGGACGCCCCAGGCGCAGGCGTGGAACAGCAAGGCCTTCTTCTCGATCGCCTCGCTGCCCCACTTGGGAACGGCCGCCAGGAACCAGGTGACGGTGAGGACGACCCACCAGACGCTGCCGGCGATGGTGAAGAAGTAGAGCACCATGAAGAGGAGGGTGCAGGCCTGAGACGGGGGGGGGGGGGGACAGAGGACAGACAGGTAGCAGCCCTGCAGCAGGACAACAGCCACACCAGGCCAGAGCTTCACCTTATTGTGGGAACCTTGGGTCACGGTCGAGGCTCTGAACCTCCCGGGACTCGCCGCGTTGCAGGACACTTTGTCCTCCAACAGGAAGCCCAGGAAGAAGACCAGGGACACCATCATGTAGCACACGGCGTAGAAGACGATCGGGCGCTCCGGGTAGCGGAAGCGCGACACGTCGATGAGGAAGGTCAGGAAGGTGAAGAGCGTGGCGGACAGGCACACGACGGACACCACCCCGATGAAGTAGCGGGCGAAGGTCAGCTCCTCGCGGGTGAAGTACATGTTGGGGCAGGGGGGGGAGCAGTCGCGCACCCCCATGAAGGAGTAGCCCAGGTCGGGGTCGATTTTCAGTTCTCTCGGACACCAGAAGCCGTAGTCCCTCTGGACGGAGACCGGGACTCGGTGGAGTCTGAGCTGGACAGGAGGTCCACGGGACGGGGGTAGGGGTCATCACAGTCCGGGAACCTGGGGGGGGGGGGGGGGGGTGGAGGATGAAAAGCAAAGGTCCCTAGCAATGCTAGCGCTGACAGTGACTGCTAGCGCTGCTGCTGCAGTGACTGCTAGTGCTAACAGTGACTGCTAGCGCTAACAGTGACTGCTAGCGCTGACAGTGACT
Source organism: Brachionichthys hirsutus (assembly GCF_040956055.1). Classification (NCBI taxonomy): domain Eukaryota; kingdom Metazoa; phylum Chordata; class Actinopteri; order Lophiiformes; family Brachionichthyidae; genus Brachionichthys; species Brachionichthys hirsutus. Next base: position 6,110,747 of record NC_090916.1, on the reverse strand, counting down.
GCTAGCGCTGACAGTGACTGCTAGCGCTGACAGTGACTGCTAGCGCTGACAGTGACTGCTAGCGCTGCTGCTGCAGTGACTGCTAGCGCTGCTGCTGCAGTGACTGCTAGCGCTGACAGTGACTGTTAGCGCTGACAGTGACTGCTAGCGCTGCTGCTGCAGGTAACTGCTAGCGCTGAAGGAGCCGTTACCTGCTGCACTCCATCTCCTGCGGCCAGCTAACGCCGAACATCTCCATTAGCTTGTAGCAGTCGCTCTTGGCCTGCAGGCAGAGGCGGCGGCAGGGCAGAGTCATCCGGCCGTACTCGGTGCACACCGGGGCGTAGAGCGCACACAGGAACGCCCCGAGGTCCGGCGAGCACTGCAGGTTCACCATGGGATGGAACGGCTGGAGAGAGAGAGGGAGGGGGAGGGAGAGAGAGAGAGGGAGAGAAAGAGAGAAAGAAAGATAATTTAATGTGTATGAAAATACAGAAGCACAAAGTCATGATACTGGTTTACTCTAAAACGCTCCCACTTCACCATCGGTGCCAAAAATAGCACAAAGAGACCCCCCCCCCATCACACGAGCCCCCCCCCCCCCACCTCCACAGGGGGCGGATGCTGACAGGGCCTTTTGTTCTGACTGACACACCGCGCTGACGTGGATTCATTCTCACACACAATCCACAGCACCGACGGAAGTATATTATTTACATGCTAACCCCCCCCCCCCCCCCCCCCAGAGCAGCACAATAACGATGTCACTCATACAATCTGAGCCAAGAGGCGTTGACATGCAAACACCGAGGGGTGTGTGTGTGTGTGTGTGTGTGTGTGTGTGTGTGTGTGTGGATCCCTTCAGGTTAATTACACGCCTGTCAAAACTGATCAGCCAAATCGATCGTGTAATCGGACTCCTCGCGTTTCACTGAGCGCCGCTGTACGATAGGTGAGAGAACGCACGCCGGAGACACCCCGGAGACACCCCGGAGACACGCCGGAGACACCCCGGAGACACCCCGGAGACACGCCGGCGTCCCGGTCCGGCACGCCGGAGACACTCTGTTAGTTTACGGCGATCATCTTACAAAAGAGTATTTATTTTTGTATTTCTTACTCGGATGTGTGAAATGTCTTTTTTTAACTCTTTCATTTCTATTAGTTCAATGAGGTCATCATGAGTTTATTGACTTTTTGATGTTGTTCGATGAATCCTCTGATCTTCAAACAGGAAAATCAGGCTGACCTCAGTTTCACCTCCATGCTTTAGGTTATAAATGATATTTTAAATATGATATGAATATGAATGTGTCCCACTGGGGGGGGGGTCGTAGGAAGCGTAATTCGTTTAAAGCAGACTGAGTCAGCAGCAAAGACGCAATGACTGATGAAACGCTGACAAAGAAGCCACCCCCCCCCACCTGCATTTTATCTCCCTTTCTCCCGCTCTTATCCTCCTTTCTCCTCTGCCGCCACACCAAATTTCCAAGCTCAGCACCATGGCAACGAGTGATGCATCACCGAGGGGGAGGAGAGCGGGGTTCGAGGAGGTCAGGAGGGGACCACCTCCCGGGAGGCAAGAACGCCTCCGCTCCCTTTGTTAACGGCACAATTGGGACCGTTTCCCGGGAAACGGGTGAGCCCTGCGTAGGGGGAGGGAGAGGACAAAAGAGATGGGGGTGGGGGGGGGGGGGTAGAGAGGAGGGATGGCTGACGATGTGTGGCGTCGGCTCGCTCTCTGGACGAGCCAATAGACACTGTGTTGGACATTACATGAAACAAGAGGCTCCTTTATTGGCTGGGTCACGCTGGGTCGGGTTGATCAGACCGCGTGTGCGTGTGTGTGTGTGTGTGTGTGTGTGCGTGCGTGTGTGTGTGCTAAGCAGGGGTACATCTTTACTAGCTAGCGCTATGCCCGTCCTAAGTAGTCGACTTTTTTAGTTTCCTGCAGCGTGTTTTTAGGCTGCTCAGCGTTTTACACAAACTCTACTGCACACACGCACACACACACATGCACACACGCACACACACACATGCGCACACACACACACACACACACACACACACACACGCACACGCACACACACACAACCTCGCCTTCGCGGGGCGGGGTATCTGGGCCATCGGGCAGAGCGGCTGTAACACGACACAGATCGTGTGAATGTGCTGTGAACCCGAGACGAGGCTGAATTTAAAGAGGAGGAAACGACGGAAAGTAGAAACAGACCAGAGATGTCTCACATAGTCTGGACATAGAAATGTCCCGAGGTCTCTCAGCCCATCGCTGAGCGGTTTGGATGCAGAGGACAGTTCACCGCGGCTCCTACGCTGGAGTGGGACGGACCCGCGCAGCTTCTCGTTCTGCATCGAGCTCTGGAGACGGGGATTCGAGCCCGTTTCTTTTTTGTCTTTTTGTAATGCGAGCGTGGCGCAACGTCATTGGGGGGCACGGAAATGGCCGATTCCCAGCCCCGAGGCCGATGTCCCACTTCGGCTGCGAGGTCATTCGGCGGTCAGCGGTGATTGGATAAAGGAGGGCGAAGACAAACAGGAAGTCCTGTTGTCAGCATTCATACTTTGTGCTCTTTCCCTCTTCAGACAGACACGCGGTACGTTTGAACCCCTGCAACACGGCAAACATTCTCATTTAATCTGAGAAGAAAAGACCTTGAAAAGCAAGACGGGACAAAAGAGACTCAGTGAGACGCCACTTCAGGGGATTTGGGCAGAAACTGCCAGAGCGGCAGGCGTTGGTTCTCGTCCCAGTCCCAGAGGCGTTCATCATCATTATCACGGCTATTCAGCGCACCGGATTCCCTTTAGAACCATCCGGCAGTTCTCATTCGGCTGCCCTCGACATCTGAATTCTCCCATGAACTGGATCCAGACAACACGAGCTCAGCAGAGGCGTCGACGCCCGTCCTCAGAAACGCTTCTGGGCTTCCGTTCGTTCTCTGAACCCGATGAGCGCTAAGAGAGACTTAATTGGAGCTCCGTGACCAATCAAAGTGAACGCCGCCCCAGGAGCTCTGTTCCCCGCGACCCGCACGCTGCGACGAGACCCGGCAAGCTAACCTCGCTAGCAGCACCTCGCTAGCAGCACCTCGCCAGCAGCACCTCGCTAGCAGCACCGGCGTGAGCAGGAAGGCGCCGTTTGGAGCGCCTGCATCCTCTCCGTGCGTGACTGGAGCTGCGTGTTCGGGGGGTTAGGGTACACGACCCAGGGTTCATCGTGTCACGCTCTCTCTCTCTCTCTCTCCCAGCAGCACAGGGAGCGGCGCAGATGGCCGGTCTGATACACAAACAGGACCGGAGCGTCCTCCGTGATGCGTTCGCTGCCGTTTGGACCGTGTTGCTACGACAGGCCGAGCTTCCAGAGGGATCAGCCGATATAAAGGATGGGACTAGTTTATCGAGGGGATGCTTAAATGCCTTAAACGCCCCGTTTCAGAGAGGATAACGCAGCCGGTACGACTAGAGATTACCCGAAAGGTCGACACAATGACACAATCTGAGGTTTAATCCATCTGAAACGGGACGCTTCGCTGCCTCCGCTCCCAGGATGAAAGGCCTGTTACGTAAAACGGCTTTGCTGCACGGCAGACGACGCGAGCGGTCCCGCGTTCAGCCGGATCTGTCCGTCAGCGTGCCGTCCATTCGGGGACAAGGCGCTCTGTTATATGTGTGGGGTTTAACGCACTGCCGTCGTGTCCTGCAGGGACGAGCATCACATCGTTTCGGTGATGCACGGCACGGCAGGGCCCTGGAGCGAAAACGGCCGAATGAAAGTGGGCTAGCCCTTTAGTTTGACTCACCTCCCGCGGTGGTAGCTACGTAGGACAGTGATGTCCGGGGGGGGGGGGGGGCAGTGCAGGAGACACGCTGAACCATTTATCAACATGTAGGAGGACTGAAAGACTAATATCTGAGACCAGAGCGGAGTACTCAGTACTAGTACGGACGTTACTGCGATGAAACATGAATTATGACGACGATGATGATGATGAATGTGCTGTGCAGTAACGATGAAGATGAATGCAACGATGTTAACTGCAGTGCACCGAAGAGAGCTTTGCAGCTCTTCTGACGGCGGCGCAATACTGTATGTGTTTTAATATGTGTTGTTATTTTTTAGGCTATAAAGTGCTTATTTTATCAATAATATAATGGAAATGTAAAATTCTTACCGCAAAATCCCGTGATACAGTGAAGCTGCGGAAAGTGATAGCATAGTATAGCATATCGCGAGGGACCACTAATATATATATATATATATATATTAGAATACTTAACCCAATAATCATTTAGTCTACACTCTACAATTCCAAAATAAAAACATGAAATTTCTCCACAATTTCTCCGATAGGTATGAATCCAAGTGTCTTGTTTCATATGACCAACAATTTAAAATTGTAAAATGATCAAATGAAAGAGAAGCAGAAAATGTTTTTTTTTAATCTGTGAACTAATATATCCGGAGTAAACGCACTGAAACGGCCAACGACGGGAGGAAACCTGAAAGGACACAGAACAATGACATCTAAGGTTCTTCTTTCCATCTAAACCTTATTTGCTAAACGACAAGCAGCCCGAGAACATGCCTGAATAAAATGAATGCATTTCTGAGACAATCAAAGGACAAGTTTTAAAAACACACAAAGGATCCTCCACAACACTCACCGCTTTTATGCTCAAAGGATTTGTGCAAATATTTTTTAAATTGCAGTTAAAATGTGATTTAAAACAAATACTTTGATCAGGCAGAAACCCACGTAAGCAGAATCTTTATCTCCCAATTTATTATTTTAAACAGACGCTTTGACTGATATGGCACGTTTATACTTTTATCAGATGTCCTTTAATATCTATTTATAACCCCTCGTCCTCCCCTCTGGACGCAGCGCTTTGAGCGCGTTCCCCACGGCGGCGTACCGTACCTCCATGGCGAGGGCGGCGGTCTGCTGGTCGTAATGGTTCAGAACGTTGGGCATGAACGTGGCGTTGTAGGGCAGCCCCTGGCACATGCGGAGGGTGATGGGCTCACAGGTGAAGAGAACGTGGCTCCCTGCCGCCGCGTCCATGGGGATGGCGACGCACGCCGTCAGCGTGGACACGGACAGAACCCACACGAGATCCATGACGGACAGACGGACGACTTCCGCCTCAGCCGCTAGGAAAAGGAAAACGCGAGGCGTGACGAGTGTCCGGGGGGCGGTCCGCTGCTCTCTTCCTCCGCTTTCGGGTCACGGAGAAACGGGCCGGATTGGGCGCCGCGATCCAACACAGCCATGGTCGTCGAAGCTGGCCGCGTCCATCGCCGTGGGGATTCTAGTCAGCAGACCTCCGTCACCTGTACGAGGGGCGGGCCTTTAAGACAGCCCGCAGGTCACGCGGCTCCCACGGCGACGGCGCCCAGCCGGACCTGAGAAATAGAAGCGACACATTTTGAAACGCGTATTTGATAACAGGAGATCAGCAGGAAGCTATTCTAGTGGATTATTATTATTATTATTATTATTAATTAACAGCCTAAAAAGGCTGTTTCACGAGGTTTGCTGCCTGCTTTTCCAGCCAGTAACTGCGGTGGGTGGGCGACACAGATGGATGACGTCATTAACAGAAAAGACCTACAGCCAATAAATCAAACCAGAATCAGCCACGCCGTAACGCTCACCTGGATGTTTAGAGTTGTTTTGTGAGATTCTAATAAAATTACAATTACTATGATACTATAAAAAAAAAAAAAATAATAGTATAATTTAAATTTGTGCACCAAGCAACGCTAAATTTGAGCTAATTAGTCATTTATTCGTAAGGAAAAAGCTTAATTTACACGACAGAACACATTCAGTAACCGGATACCTTTCCGTTCACTGACACGCAAAAGCCTTATCAACACGCACGCCCCGCACGCCCCGCAACATGTATTTATTGCAAATGGTGCAAATGCGCCATCACCGTGTCCGCTAGCCTACCTGAGCACTAACAAGCCCGGGCGGCTCCTCACGGCTGGTGCGTGTGCGTGTGCGTGTGCGCGTGCGCGTGAGTGTCCAGCTTCACTGACTCACTACGGATTAATTATTATTATGTGAAATCAACGACGAAGACAGAAGATGAAGGTTATTTAAATGATGTTAGCCGGCATTGTGCCGCCTACGTGACGTTGCCGGCGTTAAAATTCAACGCACCCCAGCCGGGCGGAAGCTAAAGTGCTTTTGGTTCATGAGAAATTAATAGAAATGGTGGAAATAAAGCCAACTTTACCTTGAATATGCCGAAAATTCCCGTTCCAACGAGGTCCCCGCCGCTCCTCGAGTTGGTAACAATGAGTGAATGTCCCCTCCTGTCCTCTGTCCTCCTCCTCCTCCCCGCTTCTGTCCCCTCCGCTCTGAGAACGACAAGCCGGCGACATTTTAAAAATGGCTTCCAGTCAAAACTTTACAAAATAAAAGTCTCACCGAAATGTAAAGATTCCTTAAAGGAAGTTTAAGGGTGAATTTTCTTGCAAACGAAGTCATTTTACGTTAAGTCATTATTACAGTAAACGCACGTAGAATTTTATATCAAGGGACTTTTCCTTTTTTCATTTATTTTTATGCGTGTGTAGATGTGTAACGCGAAAGTGTGGAAATGTAGCATGTAAAGAGTATTTTAAATCGTTCTATACGTTTACTTTGAAGGTGCGGTGCCACATTTCCGGTTCCTACTCGGCATGCGTCTTGCTTTGCTGTACTTGACGCAGCGCAGGTTTCTTCTGTCTGCACCCACCGGCCCTTTCAAGGCTTTGATCTTAGAACTCATCTGACCGGTGGGGCAGGACTCTGACAAATATCTGATCACTAAACCTGCAGCAGCAAACCCAAACAAAAAAATAGACTCATTATGCCTTCAGGCAACGCCTATATCACTTTACTCCAGTTAATAACGCAGATATAAACCAGCTATACTACTATTAATGCCACGACACATACCGGTAGTACAAATATATTAATTACAATAATACATATAAATGCATTTCCAATAATATTCTGAATGATGCAGAGTCATTATATTATAGACAAGATGGTCTTTAAAGCAGTCACTACATTTGTCATCATTAGAACACACTGCAAACACTCCTCTGGTATTTGCTTTGCAATGCCCCCCCCCCCCCCCCCCCCTCTGCGTGTGCGCAGTCACTATGGATACAAGTAAACTGTGAGAGAGGAAAAGAGATGGTGCCAGACACAGAGGCCAGAAGGAGCAGCACATTGAGACACGGAGGGTTTTAGTCTCCTGTACCTGCAGAGGAAGGCCAAAGGTGAGTAAATACTAGTGTGTTTGTACAGCTCTTTTGAAGTATTGTGTGCAGGATATTTTTTTTACAGAATAAAATTTGCATGAGCTTAATTTGCATGTATTTATTAATTGGAGTTTAAAAATACGTTTTTAAGTGTTCAGGGAGGTCCTGTAAATATTCTGATGTCAACATGTGTGGGAACAATAAGACAACGGTGTATAGATGAAGAAAAAACAAACAACAAAAGCAAATAAATGTGACCTTTTATTTATAGTATCTTTACCCTGCTGAACCTCAAAGATGCCAGGCTGTGCTAAGATGCGGACCACACTGAGCGCCTGGACCCCCCTGAACCACCCACTGTCCAACCGCAAGGTCACATTGAGACGTCCAGTCCGAAACACACAAGCTCATATAGTCATGATTGAGTTTTTGTGGGTGGTGAAATAATTATTTTAGCAATATCACCCAAATAGAACAAATAATAAATAAAGTGGTGGATAAAAAAAAGAAATTCAGCAGTAAGTGCTTATATCAAAATTGCACTCAAATATAGTACTAAAAGTACTTTTTGGTACAAAAATATTACTCTCTGGTACAATTCAATTTGTATTTCATAACATAAAGCACACAGTAAAAAAAAAAAAAAGAAACCTAAAATAATGAATTTACAATTTGAATTATTGTAAAATATTTAATTAAGGCAACATGACCAACAAATCATGTTGTATAAAATAAGATTAGCGTCATTTATTCCAGGGAATGAACTGGCGAAATTAAAGTGCATTCTATTTGTGCATAACAGTGTAGTACCGGTAATAAAGACATTTTTATCATTTTATATATGGCGCTTGAATTAACAATTTTTATATAAAATTGTGGTTTACGTTGAACTTGTAAAATAAAACGAATTGTTCTTTTCATTTGTAATTAAAATACTTAAATTTAGCATTTTCAGCATAATTGTGGTGTGTCACAGTTTGTGTTGTTTATTTGTTTGTTGTCGTACAATCCCTAATCTTTACTCTGTTGCCAGGTGTTTGAAGAGAGGCGAAACCTTCTGGCAAAGTGGGTAAGAGATAAGATCACCGCAGATGAGCGTTCACACGTCACGTCCCGATGCAGCCAACACAAATAAACCTTCTGTGCTGTGGACATGATCAGTTCGACCGCTGGTCCGATGGCCAGAGGAAGGCGGTGCTGCAGGACTTTGTGCTGAGCTGTTCCTCCGAGCAGCTGCTGTTCCTGAACCTCAGCGTGAACGGACGGCTCCCTCTGCAGGCTGCAGACTTCACCTGCCTGCTGCCCAGAGCCCTCTGCCTCTACGCCTTCTCCTTCCTGGACCCCCGCAGCTTATGTCGATGTGCGCGGGTACAAACACTGACAACAGTGTAGATGGGTTCATTATTTCATACATTAAAAAAAATAAAAAAAAACAATTTATTCTGGGTGTTTCTTCTCTTTTCTATGGGAAGGTGAGTTGGCACTGGAAGAGCGTAGTGGAACTTGACCAGCTCTGGATGCCGAAGTGTCTGAGGCTCGGCTGGTGCATCAGCTTCTCACCTACGCCCTTAGAGCAGGGCGTCTGGAAGAGACACTACATCCAGACCGTGCAGGAGCTGCGACTCACCTCGCTGCAGGTCGGGACACCACAACCAAAGCGAGCCAAGTGTGTCGTTCAAATATCGAGTTTACTGCGAAATATTAAGCAGAAGTTAGAAGAAATGGATTTTATACATCTGCAGAATGCTCCATCCAAGCAGCAGTTTCTGGTTCGACATGACCGAGCCGGTAAAAATGAAGATCTGTCAGACGTGGAGGAGAAACCTGCATCGAGCGCCCTGACGGCGAGGAGCATCCCTCGAAGGAAGGAGTCGACTGCCCCCCCGCCGTGGAGAGATGCTGACAGACACCCGAGAGACACGCAGCGCTTCAACTATTTGGACAACCTGGATCCCAACGGACAAGCCAGAGCGTAAGACTCGCACATGCAAGGAGGAATGATTTATTTCCATTGGGAAATTGTATTTGACATTAAAAAAAAGAAATGTTTGCACACAAAAAAGAAGGATTTGATTGGAATTACAAACAAGCATGAAACGTGCAGGATGCATGTTGAGTTGTCAATGTTAGATTCAATTGCTGTTGCATATCTGGGGAAAAAGGTTCAATTTCAAAACAGAAAATCTTTATAAAATTTCAGATTTTGAGACATTCGAGATATTTACGGAAACTCATGTCTGAGACAAAAATCACGCACAGAACCTCAAAACAACTTGTAAAGACTGAATCAAACGGAGAACACAAAGGATATAAGAGTTCCTAAATTGTAAAAGGTGCAACCGCAGTGCTAAATATAACTGGTCGTCTCCCTGAAGGCAGATGAACACCACCTCCATCTGCAGCAAACACAAGAGGAGCGAGAAGACGCTGTCTGAGGCGAATTACAAGCTGCGCAAAGCCAAGTCGCTGGTAAACAACCTTCATTCGTCATCGCCGCCGGAGCCCCTCTCTGGAGGCCGTGCAGCCAGCAGGCATCATGCATTATGGAGCAGCGTATACATAGCATGTTAATAATGAGCTGCTCATAAAGGAGGGTGACTCATGGGAGGGGGGGGGGGGGGGGGGGTGAGATAGAGGACAATGTGGCATTTAACGTTCAGGCTTCGATGAAGTCATCGATTTATTTTGGTGAAAGGATGTTATCTTATCTATATTTTTATATTCCATACCCATGATCCATCTCTTTAAACGATTCTGTCTGCCTCCTTCATCAGATGTTCCTCAGCTCCACCTGCAGCCCCCAACATCCTCCTCCTCTTCCTCCTCCCCATCGTCAAGACACTTCATCCAGACCCTATTGGGCAACTTCCAGCGGTGACCCCCGCATCACCAAAGAGACTGCAGGGAGCATCCTGCATGTGGCCAAGTGGAATGCTGGGATCCGCCCAGGCCCGGTGAGGTTGCCGGTGCCCCAGCTGAGCGAGGAGGCGCTCAAGGCATCCCGGCGAACACACAGGAGCGCTCCCAGTAAGTCATCCGCAGCTCCTCCTCTCCTCTGCTGTGAATATGATGTAACCGCACAGCAAGAAAACGTGTTCTGGGTTAATTAACGCTTTAAAATATCTGATTCTGCAAGAAAGTCAGTGTTTGCAGCTTGTGACCCGATTAATAAACGTTTTATCTCCTCAGTCCCGAGTGCGGCGAAAAGCGTTGAACATTTAGTCTACAATCTGAATACAATTAACATAATTATTTTTGTTTATCTAATTTATTTATTTATTTATTTATTTGAAAGGATAAAACCCCTTGAGATGAAACCATCTCGTTTTCAAGGGGGTCCTAAATCAAAACAAAACATAGACAGAAATAACAGCAGTGCAAACATGAAAGAACTCAAATAGTAATTTCTTTCAAGTGTGGTCAGTGTCAGGGTTTTGTGGACTGGTGTGCCCTGGGGAGGGAACAGCTGTTTTTGATGCTTTTCTGGCCTGGCTGTGTTTGCAAATGTCATGTTTCCTTATGAAAGAGGAAGTTGTTATGTTGCCCCAAAATTCACATCGGCTGCATAATCCCAAAATCAAACCACAGCCATTATGCACCACCTAGAGGCTGCAGGAAATTACAGATTTTGCTTGCTTTTTTTCTTTTTTTACTATTTTGAGCTGGATAAAGCAAAAGGTTCTGGAGATTATCGCTGAAATCTAATGAAAAAACTTTTATACTGTGGTAGAGTGAGATCAAAGGCTCCGGCGTCACTTCCTAGATGGCAGGAATCCTAGGCCGTTTGGCTCTGATGCCGGATGTCTCACTCCGAATAACATCCTCTTATAGTGATCAGCTTTGAGTAATCGAATTTGAAGGTGAAATGTCGCTAATTAATACAATATTTCAACCGATCCCAGGTACGCCACTGTTTCACACCTGGACTGTTCCCGTTTCACGCATGTGAGTCGTGGAGTGGGGGGGCACGTCGTCACACCGGAAAGATGCAGGACAAGATTCAGGGCTGCGCTCCTTTGATATTACTGATGTAAAACATGTAACGCTTTCTGCAACCGAATTAAAGTTTCTGTATAAACAAGACTGACTCGAGATAGGATGCTTTCCTCTCCTGTCTTTAAACGAGAGCTTTTCTTTCTGCACTAACACATTTTGATTCGCGTTTCATGTAAAGAAAATCTAAAAGCCGGAATACTGAACAAAGATGCGCCTTAGGGTTATTTCCAGCTGCGGTTTTAGGGATTTGTCAAGCAAATAAAAGCCCGGCTCTTCCAACACGAGTCATAGTCGGTGACCCCGATCATAATCATGAAGTGCTAAATCCAATTAACACACACATAAGGAATCATAGCTTTAAAGCTATAGTACTGTAGATAAGAAAACCAGCAGAAACTGATTCTGTATAAGAAATGTACCAACTTTTATTATCCAAACCACACGTCCCATTCGGTATGCAATACAAAGCAAGAGGATTTTACATAAACAGTGAGTCTGAGATATGAAAAATATCCAGCTTAAGACAAAAAGGACTAAAACGATTTCGCATCAGTGTTCAAATCGTCTCGGATTCAACACACAATAGCATATCTTGGTGAAGAGCGAAGCTTGATGACAGAAGATGAGATTTATCAATCAGATATGAAATACCTGTATCATACGCACATCTCACTTTCAGTCACATCCAGGCCAAAGGTCCACTTATTGTATATCAAACATGGCTCACGCACACGCACAAACACACGCATATATTACTCGACATAAGCAGATAAAAAATAATAACAAACAGGCGTATTGAATGCTGGATACCTGAATTGATAGTGTTAAGTTAATGTGTTAATGGTTCTTTACATGCAGTACATGGGTTATGGATGAAACAGAAAATTAGGCTCCATAAGTGGGTTCATCCTGTGAGGGCGGAGAGGCGGGGGGGAGAGTTATTACTGCGATGGTTTTGGGTTGTAAAACAAAACTGGTGAGTTACTCCTTTGGAAACAAGAAGAAGATTTGATTGAAGGCACGGGAGAGATTGTCCATCTTCATTCGTGGTTAGTTTAAGGGCTGGCGGTCACGCTGGCGTTTTGATCAACCATCAGGTGGTGTTAGTTAGATTCCATCATTAATACACAGAGACCCCCCCCCTACTTCTGTTTCTGATCATATTGAGCAGTGGTAAAGGCAAACAGTTAAAAGGTATGAAAGTCAACAACAACAAATTTGAGAACTCCAGATTCTGAGATTTTAAAATAAAAAGTTAAAGATTAGAACCGTGAAACTATTCAGTTGAGAAACACTCAACTCTTATCCAGAATGTTTAGACGCTGTATTTTCTGTTTTAATACAAAATCCATTAAAAAAAAGTCAATGATTGAAAAACATGTCATCGTCATTCAGCGCATCGGCACGGAATTCATATTTTATTGTCGCACCCTTTTCGATTAGCAGAAACCTCAGAGCGGGACGTGTAAAAGTAGAATGAAGGTCTGTGTTCACAGTGGATTTATTTTTGTAGTTGTACAAAGATTGAGTTTAAAAAAGTAAAATACAACAAAGCATCCCAATGCTGTTAGCGCTCCATCAATTGATCCTTTAGCTGCTCTCAATATTTAGCCCCTCGCGGCAGCAGAAATGCAAATACAGAAACGACTTCGCTTGTTCATAGGATGCATTTAACACGATGACAAACGTGCCTGAGAAGCTTTCCAAATAAACTTATTTTGCATCAGCAATTCAAATTTGACTAAATTCTGTACACTTAAATCCTTCCATTGTTAAATAAACAATTTATTAGCAGTAATATTTTGCTGCCTTGTTCATTCATCATGCGCAGCCTCCGAAGCCGAGGCTGATGGGTATCCCGGCAGAGACGTCCCATGCGACGCTTTGAAAGAATTTGCAAAAGCAGAAGACGGCCGACGTTCCGCGGGTTTGGGGAATGACTATGCAAATACACACAAGTATTAACATCAAGTTTTGTTTTAAATAAATGTAAACATATACATCTTATCTGAGTCGTCCATCCTCTTCGTATCTATTTATATATAAAAAGCACAGACGTTACTGGAGCATCGTTCGGATGCTCTTCGGAGTGGACTCTTCGTTCAGGTGTTTAGTGGTGAATCTGAGGGGGGGGGGGGGGGGGAAACACACAATAGAAGGTTTTGTTACAAGCGTTGACTCAAGCATGGACCGCGTCGGATATCTTTACGCATTATTATGCGTCAAATGGTGAGAATAAATGTTTTACGCCTTCACAATCCAAAGCCGAGCGAACGAGACGTACTTGAGGGCGTTCAGGAGGCCCTCGACGTTGTCGGTCGGCTGCTCCTTCAGGACCTTTATGCAGCCTTTCATCTGTGAAACAAACAATGAGATCATCACGTAGCCGGCAGCTCGAGTCATGCACACGCCTGCGTGCGAGTCTTACGTCTATCTTTGAGGATTTGTTAAAGGCACCATTGGGGTGGACGTGGTCATAAAGAATAATGACTCCCACCATAACCCTCATGCAAAACAAGAGCGTTTCCTCGCTGCTGAAACGACTTGAATATTCCCTAAATAAAGAAAGAGAGAGAGAGAGAAAAATATATATATCAAACAATCATGAAGTTAGAAGGAGAAACGGTGTTTTTTATTTTTAAAATCACAGTTTCTCTATTATTTCTGGTATAGAAAGAGAAGACATATTTTCAAAAACATTCAGATTCACTTTAAATTTAAGATCTGCAGTGAATCTGTGAGAACCTTTGCGTGTGTGTGTGTGTGTGTGTGTGTAAAGAAACCCTCAGGACTCACGGCGTCTCCAGCATGACCTTACAGATGCTGGCCATGGTGCTGAGACAGTCTGTCGTGTTCTCCAGCGGACGAGTCTTATTCTGACAAAGACAAATCAAACGACGAATACGATTATTTACCATTAAATGGCAACGGGGTCTCCATAAAGCACAAATGCCAAGTATGACGGTTTGTCCTCTTGAAGCTTCGTGTGCACTCTCACCTCCGTCACAAAGTTTCTGGTTGCGTTGCTGAGCGTTTTCAACATGGGCGTGGCTTCGGCGTAGAACAGGGACATCCTGTTGGCCATTTCATTGTTGACTTCACTTTCAATGTCCAGCTGGTAGGTGCAGAAACAAAAACAGACACACAAGCGGCGTCAGTATGGGATACATCTGCCCTTGTTCGTTACTTCCAATGCAACTCCGTCTCCCTCCCATCCTTTCTTGCACGGCTCCATCTCTAGGCCGCGTTTGGATTAAGACACTAAACAGATGGCTGTTGGAAGACAGAAATGTGCGTCTTAGCAGCCGCTGGAATATCAAGCTGCCTCCCCGGCGCCGGGACAACTCACGTTCATGTTATTGATCCGGTTTCGACTGATGGTTCTTCTGTAGTAGCTGAAGTCGTTCTGAATGGCAGGAATCCTCATCTGGAACACAAGTAGTCGCGAAAAATAAAATATTTCTTTGTAGTAAAGTAACGGCGGATGATCAACTCAAGCTGTGTGTGTGTGTTGAGAGAGACCTTCAGCTCATCGAAGCGCAGCGTAAAGTGGAGGATCTCGGCAAACTGTTTGGCCAGCGCCTGCTCCCTCTCCAGGTGCTGAGTGGGCGTGAAGGGCGGACACGTCAGGGTCTCCAATAAACTCTGCAGCGCCTCCTCTGCACACACAGACACAGACACACACACACACACACACACACACACACACATTGCAAAACAGAAAAAAAAAGACAATAAGAGCGATGGAAGGGGTTAAAAAGACGTGAAACAGTCGTGACTTTAAAAGGACGATAATGCATCGTTCCCAAACCCCGAGCCCGTACCTAGTCGGAGGGAGAAACTGTAGAACTTCTTGAGTTTGATGACCAGCGGGCAGACGGAGTTCCAGGCTCGCTCCTGATGCATGAAGTCGTTGGGGTTTTGAATTGCCTGGAGAGAACAGAAAAATGAACGTGAGAAACGATCAGAGCTCAGAGCCTAAAATGATCATCGACACCCAGCGCCGCTATGCTTGTGACCGTTTCCTACTTCTCTGATCTCCTGGCCGGCTCCTTTGTACGCCTGCAGGCCAGACAGGATGCTCTCCGAGTCCTGGAGGACCGAGTTCACCTGGTTCCACACCTCCCGTTCGCCTCCTGTGGGCTGGGCATCTGATACAAACACACAACGCAAAAGGACTAAAGTTAGCTGAGACACCACACACAAGAGTTAATCCCCCCCCCCCCCACAAAGAATTAAATTCAAAATAATTTGTAAGAGAATCAGACTTAACAGCACTAATTCTATATACTCCAGTCTAGATCAGAAACCGCTTTTCTGTGTCTGTATTTGCTGTTACATTAGCTTGATTTGCTTCAGTGTACCTTAATACTGTGAAAGCAGGAAACTAGAGCTTTACAGGGGGGAAAAAGAGCTCTAAATTTAGAGCATCCGTGACATTCAAACTGTGTCTGGGTTGTGTTTTTGTATTTCACTATTCTTCCACTGCCATCATTTCCCCTTTACGTTTACATATTGAATATTCCTTATTGTAATCCCAGCAGATACAGGGAGACGAGCATGCAGACACATCAATAAAAGCTAACAGCAAAGGTCAAGGGTCAGATTCATTCTTCAACATGGCACGGAACAAACACTGAAATGAAGACAAGGAAACAGCAGTTAGGACAATAGGATGACCCCCAAGCAGTGGGTCAGCTTACGGGATGTTAAAGGAAAATGACTAAGTGACGTAGAGGAGGGGCAGATGGTGAAGCAAGCAGAAGAGATTTGCTGTGCTCACTTTCAAAGTCAAGGAAAAAGTTTGGTCCCTGTTCGAGCTCTGTGCAAGTTAGCACTTTTAAAAGATTCCCCATTTGGCTTCTGCAACAGAGAAAACAAAAGAGAAAAGGAAGGAAAGGATACGCAAAAGGTTAAAAACAAATCGTTCAGTTATTAGGATCAGAGCTGGAAAAGGAGAAGCAAGAGAAAAGGAAATGCAACGGAGAAATAGAAAAAGGGCGCGAGATGACTGGCGAAAACAAAAAACAGCTGAGCTGGTGACAGCTTTACTCCCCCGCCTCCCAAAACCTCCCCACATTAGGCCTTTCTCCTTTCGTTCCACTCTAGCGCCAGACTTACGTTCAAAGTCCAGGAAAAAGTGTGGATAGTTCTCTATTTCCCTTGTTAGGACTTTTAGCAGGTTACCCATCCCAGCAAACCTGATGGTCAAAATACAGTCATGAAAAAGACAAATAAGCAAACACATGAAAATGTTTGTTACAAGACGCGTGGAACTTAACAGACATGTTCAAGGTGGCTCCAATCAACATGAAAGTGTGGCGGTAATAATGCTGGAAACAAAAGTTTAGCTAACAGAAGGAGACCGCCATGATTTACATTTGCGCTTTAACACGTTTGAGATGAAAAATGTTCCACAATAAAAGAAAACCGACTTTTCAAAGTCGAAAACACGCTCTCACTGCAAGCACTTGTGATTTAATGAATGTGTGTATAAATAAAAATGGTTTTCACACTTCATTTATGTGAATGCAAATGGCTGAGATCAAAAGATTTAACACTGGGTGGGGAACCAAGTTGTTGGCTGAAGGTCAAAACAATTCAGACACGCCGAGAACAGCGGCTGCACTTTGAGAACCGGAGTTGACTTTTAAGGACATGAAGCTGCGGAGACGGACTTTCCTATTCCGGACCCAAATTCTTTTAGGAATTATTGCATGACAGGCAAACAGAATGAGACATTGTGCTGCAGTGCGCACATGATGCTCACACCGAACAGCCTCCAGCAAACTGGCATCATCGGAGGTCATGTGTTCATTTCTAATCTGTCACTCCTCCTAATTTCAAAGACTTTAATATGCAACAACCAGGACACTGAATCTATTCTAGAGCTATGCTGAACCTCATCGACTCCCCCGTACTGTACCAGTAGGGGGCGGCAAAGGAATTACAAAGCATGTGAGCCTGTGCAGAGACTGCGTTTTGTAATTCCGAATGGCTGCAGCTTCCACAAATGAACATGCGTTTTCCGTTTCTGCTTTCACACATGTGCGGAGTCTCATGAACCATTAGCTTGTTCTCCGTTAAAGGAAACTTCCCCCGTCTTCACTGTTAATAGTGAAGACGGAAAAACTACGACGGGAAATCCCTTGCTTGGCCAGTTCTTCTTTCACAACCCCATATCTCTTCGGCCGATTAGAGAAGCGTGGAAACTTTGATTTCCCTCTTCCTCGGAGCACTTGCCTTCCAGTTGTGATCCATTTTGTGTGGTAGCAACCAACGCACTGAAGAGATTTGACAAATTCATTTGTGAGAAGAATCAATAAGGCTTAGATTCCTTCCCTTCCTGTGACAAACATCATCATTCCTCTGGCTTTAAGTGACGCGTTCGTTAAACCCCTGCAGCAGACTCGAGGCTATTTTGTGTTATAATTAAAGCAATTTGAAGAATTTGAAGCACCTAGAACGGGAATTGTCTTCATCGCTGCCTGAATCTCAACGAAAGCTCAGCTGAGAGTAAAATTAAGATCTCAACAAACTCACAAAGTGATTTAGAGTGAATGTTTTTAATCTGATATCAAGCTATTGTACAAATTGGTATTTATTCAAATTGAAGATTTCCTTATGCGATATGACAGGATTCACTTGTTTGTTCGGCGAGTGTTGATATAGAGCAGTGATTTCTAGAAGCGGCTCTCCATTTTCAAAAAAACAAAAACAAAAAAAGACATAACTTCTGTTTTTATTTTAAACAAGGAAACTCCGCTGGACTGTTAAACACGGAAGTCAACAAAGCTGAACCGAAACTAGACTGTGCGAACATTGTAACGGTGCGTAAAAGCTGATTTTAATCCCATGGGTCTAAATTTCCAAAAATATTCTGGAAGGTAGTTTTCTCATCTTTGCTCATTTGTGTTTCGTTATGAACAGGATTTTAATAAAGACATAAAGACCGGAACGCTTTTCTACGACATAAATCTCTATCATGAGCACGACCTTTCATTTTTATGTTTTTCCAGGTGGTTTTTCTGCTCCGAGCGCTAACAGTGAGCGGTGGACGGATTCTCCTTCCTCCCTGCCGGTGTGTGATGAACGCCTCCTGATGGTTCAGCGTCGCTTTAAAGCCGCCCCCGAGGACAAAAAAACCTTCAACCAGCTCCGAGGGAGAAAGTTGTGGGCTCAATAAAACAAGTGCGGGCTGATCCCACTGTAATCATGTAAACCGCGGTGTTGTTTCTGGACCTGCCGTGCTTCAGTGGCAACTATTGCTCAAACACAACTGCACATGCATGCGTGTGTGTGTGTGTGTGTGGTACCTTCTCTCGGTGAGGATCTCAAGTTGCTCTCTATGACATCCGCTTCCTTTTTCTCTCTGTAATAAAATAAAAGAAGAAATTCATGAAGTGATTAAAAGCAAATGATGTGGAAAGTGGAAACACAATCGCAAATCATGTGTTAAATGTGTGTGTGTTGCTTAGTGTCAGGGTGTGTGACTTCCTACAGCTACACCATCAGACAGGTACAGTATCTTTTTCTCCCGACAAAAGCAAGCATTCAGCAAACCGATCCGTCTCTCCCTCATCACAGAACAACCACTAAATTATTCAAAGGTGAAATGTACACCCCATTATTTCCATGGTATCCCCCCCCCCCCCCCCCCCGTGACAAGCTCATGGTCAGTGACATGGACTGAAATGTATCTCTCCACAACTTCAAAGCAGAATATAAATATAGAGGACACGAGCGCTGCAAATAACGAATGAGAGATGTGCTACCGAGCTGAAGGGGAAAGAGCAAACCTAATTTAAAGCTCCGCAACATTTTACCAACAATCCAAATTCTCCGTCTCATTCTGCAAGAGCTGCTTTCCTCAAACACTGCTGACGAGCAGCCGCACTCCTTAATCCATCACGTGTATCGCACTAGAAGAATACACACAAGTACAAGTACACTGTGGAAGACGAGACGCAGTAAACCATCATCCTGCGGTTCCACTCTCTTGCATTAGAAGGACGCTGCGGAGGCTCTTCTCTCATGTTGGTAACATCTGTAATAGTCGCATCCATCCCTCCTCTGCAGAACCTGCACATCAGCACGGAGGCGTGGGTTATTGTGTACACATGGGTGGGTGGGCAGAGAGCCCACTGTGACGCAACACGTTCTCCTAATGAGGTCGCAGCCCCCCCCCCCCCCCCCCCGAGGGGAAACGAGCAGAATTCACTTCAACAGTACAAAAGGTGTAAAACACACAGCTTAAGAACCAGGTGGACAGCACAGACCGACACACTTCACCAGCGTGCACGCGCACACACACACACACCAGCCAAATTATCTCTCTGCACCTCAACCTCTTCCTCCACTCTTCCTCTCATTCCTTTATCACTCCCTGCCTTCTCCTTTTCACTCCATCCACTTCTCTTTTTATTGGCAGTCATCTTGAATTTGTCTCCTTAACCATTCATACTGACTGGGCTCATCTACACTGAATTTGATTGATTAGCCCCCCCCCCCCTGGCCTTTGTTCGTTCAGCTATCTGGATGAGCCAGAACGAGTCGGTACTCTCAGTCCCTTCATCTGTCAGTCATCCCAGCAGGTGCCGGAGCAGGACAGGCAGCAGGGAGAAGCGGAGAAGCGTCCCAAAAAAAATAAACATGTTTTCCAGGAAACATCGATTAAGAGCCAGAACAGAGTTTTCCAGAGAAGCCGCCGTGATGGACGCAACAGCAATAGAGGTCCCGCTGAAAATATGATTGCAGTGGGGTTTGCCAGAATTAAGCATGCAATAAACTTTTAAATATGAAAGTCATATGTGTATTTACATTAAATTAAAATGAGATGAGATCAATTAACTTATAAATAATGCAAAAAAAAAAAAAAAAAGATGTTTTGATCTCGTCACAGAATATTTACTCTCAGTCTGAATCTTTGCCCTCAAAGTAAACTCTGAAGTAATCAGTATTTTAATCTCTTTACGGCTCCTTTAGTTGCTGTAATTGAAAATGACACATCTTCTGGTTTCACACAAGGTTCAAGGACCCAATACAATTCAGTCTTTTGACAACAAGTCACCAGAAGATCACAATTTTTGGGCATCGCATTTTACGTGTCGCCAACATGACAACAATATTTCTTTGCACTTTATGTCGGCAGATCTTTCCCGTCTCGTCTACGATTCGTTACGACGAGGGCCGGTATGCAAATTCTCTCCTGCATTGAAAAAGCAGCAATATTCCTTCTGTTTCGTGGTTTATAGCTGAAAAACAATCAGGGTCTTTATTGATGGATACGGTTACAAGAGTATTGTAACTCCTTTAGGAATACGGTTGTGCATAATGTGTGCATAAAGTGTCTTCAACTGGATCATTGTCCTTTATGAAGACTATTATCACTCACACACACACAGAAAACATTAGCAGTCCCTTTGACGTAAAAACCACATTTCCTGCCTGCAAGGCTGTGTTAAAAAGCAATGCGTTTCCATGGTGACAGCAAAGATGTCTGTTAAAACGGGAGAAGCATACATGTATGACAGAGTGGGATCCCTGGAGGAGACACACACAAATCCTCTGGCTGAATGTCTGGAGAGGAGGATGCCAGACCTACGAGTTCCAGAAAGGAGGACAAGAAACAAGAAAGACACCCTGCTCGACTGCGACCAGAGCGCACCGGAATAAACGACCACAATACGGAATAGGTCCCTTATCCGGCCCTCGTATCGGTGTTTACTCACTGGACGCAGGCCTCAAGCCACTGATTGCTCAGTAAATCAGCAAACACACATCGCAATCTAAAGCAAATTTGTTCAACACCGTTTGAAGTGTGGCCGTCGAAAGGGTAAGGCAGACCTGCTCAATATAAAATATGCCACATCTCACGCATTCCGTTTCAGCTGCTGGCGTCACGCCGACAATCAATACGAGGACTGCCGATTTAATGTTCAGTGCTGCCTGGAATGATTCTCATGTGCCAAACAACTTTAAACTGCAAGACAACTGTATACGGTCTCACATATTTCCGCTGCTCTCAGTGCGTGGGGTAACCCCCCCCCCCCCGGTGTATTTTCAACCGCAGCGATGAGAGAAAGACGAGCACAGACACACAAAGGGTCAGTCAGACACTATTTGTCAAAGGTCAGAGCAAAGCTGTCCGCACATCTTTACCCTGGATATACAGCTGTTGCTAAAAAAGGCGACCAAAAGATAATGTTCCCGACTTCTGCAATGCAAGTAAAGACGTTGTCGTCGGTGTTGAAGGTCCGTGGATGACGGATCCAATGTGGTTTTACAGGGTCTACCGGTAATTATAATAAAAGCTTTATGGACTTATGTTGTATACTTACTTACTGGTATCACTAGTATTTGTCATTTGCTGTGTAACCTGGAAAACAAATATACGATGGCTGTGTAGCATCAACAACTTTAACCCGTTTTATTCTTATGATCTTTATTTGTGAGATTTGTGTAAAATAAGCACATCTTATGGCCTCCCGGGGTTAAATCAGCTGCAACCACTTCATTATGTTCTCCATAAAACCGACAAAGGGAGACGCTGGCTCAAACCCTGGATGGCACGACGACAGCCGGCGATTCACACGCATCCAGAACTGAACCCGCAAATTAATTATTTACACGAACGAACAGAATACCCGCCACTGGAAAACACACTTATTTTTTTGAGAGCTCCAGGTCACGCGAAGGGACTCGGCGTCTTGATTTCTGAGAAGGTAAAGAGAACGTCTCCAGAATGAGACCGACACTCTGGTGCTCATTTTCAGGGAAGCAGATTGATGAATGTGATTCACTGTGGTGAAGGTCTCTGATGGACGAGTGGAAAGAAAGGCAGAGACACATCTGGCTCCAGACAATCTGCTGCTGCAGACGCCCTCTATGGGTTCAGACAAGGGTTAACCCTCAATGGGTGTTCAGTGGGACGGAAGACCACAGCCCTCCCATGGGTGAACGAACGCGTTACAACTGTGCAGCATCTTTCTTCCACTCTGCCTGGCGACAGCTGATGCATGTGTAAGGGATGCATAATGGACCAGTGGTCTCTGTGTTTGTGGGTTTAGAGGGGGGTAATAGTGAAATAGAGCCCTTGTTATTGTCCATGAAGATGCATTCATTCTTAGAGCATCAAGGTGTGCAGCAATCTTTCAACGCTAACCCGAAAATCAACCTTCAAAAGCAGAACAAACAGGAAGTAATAAGATGTCAAAGTACCGTGAGCAACCTCTCATTCACGTGCCGACACATTATTAAGGCACACATATATGCACACAGAACAACAAAAACATGCCTAATGTTATTAAAGCTCCTCAACCACTGGACAATTACAGTTAGAGGTACTATGATCGGCGCAAAGCGTATGAGACTAAACGAACTTCATGCCGGTTGAACCTGATCTGCAGTTTCTAGGAATCTGGTTTGAGTTTGTTTCGTCTCACTCAGGTTTGCTATGAATCTCCAGCTGAAACGTAGCCAAGCACAAACTTTCTTAAAGGTGAACCGTAATCAGACTTTATCCTGCTGTGTCTTATTTTTTACACACATTTCATACAGCCATCCTTAACATGGCCGTAACATCAAATATTTAAAGGGATGAGCGGGAAAAGTCTTATCAGCGTTGATCCTGAAAAACCCCCAAAAACACAGCAGCACAAAGAGTCATCGACCAATTTTTATTTCATATTTAATTCTTGTTGTGTTCTTTAAACTCAGAAAATCCCAGAATGAAGAAAAAAACAACAAACACCAGCCAATTGCTGTGTTTAGCCATTTATCAATCTGCCATTTATCAATAATAATCAAATATGGATTGCTTGTAATGAGAAAGAAGCTCACTGAAGTAATGAAACCGATATCATATCTAGTAAACATTAGCCATTTTACAGCCTGGATTGTGTTTTCCTATTATTATCATGGCTGAAACAATAAATACTTTGATTTATGCAGAATGCCTCAATTTGTGTTTTCATGCCTTCCAAATGAATATGGCTGCTCTCAATCCTGAAGGTGCTGAGTGAATGGTTGTCTTGGAAAATGGCTGACAGGTACCAAAACCAAGCCTTTAGCTTGTCTAGCTCACCATCGAGAGTTTTTTGCAGAACCGTAACAGCCTACGTCTCACGCAAGCCTTGTGACTCTTCTCATGTTGACTGCTCTGTTCTGTCCTCTGCCATTGTTTTCACTGGTGAGTATTTTGTATCCAAAAATCCCCTGATAAATCTGGAATCCACTAATTTGTTGTTGACCTTTGGACTGATATACTCATTTTCACTCAGTGGCTGCTGAGCGTGTTTACAACAGAACTTTCCTTTGAAGACTTAAACAAGAAACAACAGTAAAACTGATTAGCCGGGTTATAAATAGAAAAAAATGACAAATTCATGTGGTAGAATAAGAAGAGTCGGGCATCAGTAAAGCCAGGACTTTAGCTCGTTTATCTCGGGACACCACAAGTTGCCCCCTTTGGAAAATTGACCACCATATGGTCACGACGGGCTATAGTTAAGCCAATTAACGACAAATTAAAAAAACATTCAGCACACCAACATGGCTTAAAAGCATAACTAGTCTGGGCACAGCTTTCTGCACCCGTCTTAAATCCATCGTCTGCCCATTGGGTAAGGGGAGTTGAGGCTCCCGACGGCTCAATTCACCGGGGGGGGGGGCAAATATGACAGCGGGGAGTGTCGGGTTAGTTGGAGGGGTTAAGCTCAGCGCAAGGGGGGGGTTGGCTGACTTTTGCCCAAATATGGACACACGGACTGGGAGGGGCGCATGGTGCTGCTAGAGGGCAAAAGAGAGGGTGGGCTGGGTGGAGGTGAAGGGGAAACCTGCCCGGCACCACCACAATGGCCGCCTTACTCCCCTCTGCTCCATCAGTGACGCTCCTTATCCCCTTACAGTCTGCTTCACACGCCGGCACAGGCTTCGTCTCGGTCCAAACGCTCTCTGCCCGCCGGAGAACACTTCTGCAGCTCGGATTCCTTCGTACGTCAAGCCGAGTTCATTTTAGAGCGCTCGCGGGTCTCGCCAAGAAAGCATAAATTGACTAACGCAGACTCACACTTAGTTGAGTCGATGACGCTGGAGCGCAGTACTCTGCAGCAGTACTCTGTTGTTCAGCAGCTGGTTCTGTGTTGCCTTGTGGTTCAGTCAGCTGGGCAGTTAACACTTACAGACCCATCACTATCCAACCCACACAGCTGGTTTCTGGAGCAAAGAGGAACAGGGTCATCACAATGGCTGCGCAGACTACAACCCATAGTGGTCAATTTTATCCTTTCATAGAACTCGGTGTGTGTGTATTGGGGGGGGGGGGGGGGTATCGTAACAACAACAACTCATAGAAAAACAAAGTGGACTACAGGGGAACAGCCTGGCAAGACCTGTGGACAGACAGAACAATGGACGAAAGAAAAGAAATAATGCTAAACCCAAGTAGGAAAGCTAAGGAGGATGTCTGGTATTTGGAGAGGAGGAGGCAGAGTACCCGTCTGTCTACTGCCAGCCATCGCCGCATAGAGTGGGACTCCAGGCGTACAAATTCCTCCTACGACTCTGCTCAATGCCACTTCTGTTCTGCCAGCCCCGCACATCAACAGCGCTGCAGATACAATGGGAGCCATGCTTGCGTGTGACCGATTCCAGTATGGAACCAATGCTGCTGCTGACTGTGTACGGAGGAGCATCAAGTCATCTCCACCCATACATGGTCCTCGTCTGCTGGCTGGACGCACCCAAGACAGACCGGCCGACACGTCGACACGGGGACAAGATAATCTTGACCAACTTAATCAGACGTATGATCCACTGGCAAAGTGCAACTCACAAAGTCAGGGGATTGTAGCACGAAATTATATTTTGCTAATATTGTCCGGCAGTAAACGCTGACACTATAGTTCAGGGCTAAGAGGAAATGTTTCAGGGTGATTTGTGTAAAAACATGCTATGCTAACAAATCAAGCGAGGCACGAGGGTGTTCCTCATGAAAACAAACCTTTATTTACGGCCTTCCTTAAACACCGGCGACGGATCAGCGCTAATCACTTCAGAATGCCTCACATGGACGATACTGGACCTTTACAGACCGTGACTTTTGCCTTGGGGTAGACAAGTGTGTTAGCTTGATCAAGGCACGAATCCAGCGCTCTCGGTTGGTTAGTCATGCAGCATTTCCAGGCTGAATGCTGCTTCAGTGTTATTCTTGACTACACTAAACGCGCACAGCGACAGATAAACGAGCGAAGCACAGGCAGAACATGGAGGAAGGGAACTACCGAAAGTGATAGCAAGGCTTTGTTATGTTGACCTTTACCAAATTGAGGCGCGACTAGTTTAAAAACAACCAAGCATTTTTATATTTACGCACACACAGCATTAATCACGCAGTCTTGATTTGAACGGAGCAGGCAATTTAAGATTAATACTCGCCATTGATTAGCAGTCATCAATAGATCGTAATCAGGATCAGCGTTTCTGTCATTACTGTTCAGCCCTTTCTCTCTCACACACACACACACACACATTAAGACAGTCATTTTGAGCTTCCCAATATTACCGCTGTCACGGACAGTTAGCGTGCATGAACAATAAACAGCCGTACATTCCTGAACCACTGAGATTGGTGAGAGTGCTACTGTGGAGCAAAAAAAAAAAAAAAAAAAAACACACACCACAGAGGGAGGACAAAATCCTTCAGCCAGCTGTGGACATGCAGAAAAAAAACAGGTGGTGAGCTAGCAAACATTTAGCAAGCTAATCGCTGCCGAGGTAAAATTGTATGTTTTATGCATTAAGCTAACTTTATGCACTGTAATGTATAGGTTATCATAAAGATTTTTAACATGTCTTTGGAAAAAAAAAAAAAAACAGGCCCCACGATAAACTGGCGACTTATCCAGAGTGTAGCCGACCTCTGCCCGTAGTGAGCTGGGATAGGCTCGCGACCCGATCCACGTAAGCGGCTGAAGGTGCAACGATTACCGATCGTCTCGCCTTCAAGAAAATTAATGTTTGGAAACAGTCACAACATGATTCGCTCTCTATTCGGGGAGCAGCTTGATGCCGTGAACATCAATACTGTGCTGCAAGTTCTATTCTTCTTCTCCTTGTCCTCTGTATATATCATCATTATAATCTATGATAGATTGATTGGCTAACAGCTGTCGATGTAAATGTTCAGGCTGAAAACTCATAATTGATCCGGTGCCTGTAGCACAGTATAAATATGACAGGTATTTTGCAGGCTGTGACGTTCCAGACGAGCTTCTTGCTGTAACATATTTTCCAAAGCTTTCCAATTTTCCAGTGGCCTAGAAAGTAAGATGCTTTGGGGCATTTGTGCATGAATAAACTGCCAAAGCAGCAACGCCTATAGTTCCAAACTGTTTGCACCACATTCACAGCACAGATGGCATGCATTTTTAATGACCCTGTTGAAAAACCACTCAGGTTGATGACATGCTGCAACATTAAACAAAGCCAAAATAAAGCTAGCTACAGAGGAGAAAACATGGATGCAACCATTTCTCATTCGAGTCGGCATCAAAAAGGAAAAGAGGTCGACTTGATTTAAACTCTTATACATTTAGAATTAGATTTGCAAACATCATGAAAGATAAAAACAGAAACTGAATTGAGTTTGACAGAGCACATTAGGGTTTGTGAACATGGCGGAGCTACGATTACAACCAGGGAACAAGAGCACACAAAATAGACTCACAGAGAGCTGTTGTCCCGCTGACAGGATGCGAGTATAAAAAAAAGTGAAACGTGAGTGGGAAGTGTGCAGGGTCATAAAGCAGCGCAGTCCGACACACTTATTTTCACAGACAGACTGGCAGGCAGACGGGTAGTTATGGGTAAAACAGGAACTTTGAGCCCACAGTTTGATTCGCACTGTATTTTACTGTGACAGGCATGGTCATAAATAATTTCCTGAATCCTGAGTGGAATAAAAACAGGAGGGAATCAAGGACGGCCAACAATGAATGTAAATACTGGACTGTTATTACAGGGTGGCATTCATTACTGCTGGCCTAAATGTTAGAACACGCTAAGCTCTGGAGACAGAAGCAGTTCTAACCGGCGACTGAGGATTTGTGTTTATTTGAGTCTGTGTGCCAGTCACCTTACCAGCTGAAATAAAAATGCTCTTCTCTTCTTAACAACAAGCTACTTTTTTGTAGAAAACGCGCACGTTACTAGCCTTATCATTGCTATTATTACCGGTATATTTCCGCGTCACATCATGTCTTGACAATTCCACAGCAAGCCGACGTGAATAATTAGGAATTACAAGGCAAAAACTGAAGTAAACAAAGCGAAATGGAATTTAATCATATTTTGCTTTTAAAATGCACACCCTTATTTTAGTGGTTGATGTCACACGCACAGCTTTCATCGAGTGGGAACACTTTAATGTGCACAACCGTTCAGTTCATTTCATTTTGCAACCACTCTCAGTCACCCAACAGGATGTCGTTCACTTTCTTCCTATCACGCAACACCACACACACACACACACACACACACACACACACACACACACACACACACACACACGCGCTCCCTGTTAGCTGACCATCTGAGGCTCGAGAGCCGGTGAGAAGTCTGTTGTACTCTCTGTTCCAGCCCAGATGGCAGCATTGGCTGAGTCAGCGGTGGCTGATGGTCTGTCCACTGTAAACCGAATGATTATTCCTCAACAACAGAGCCAAGTATTAAGAGCTGAGCGCGGAGGGACCTCTTAGCCAGTGTGTTCTGTCTGAATGAATTCATAACTTCAACAATGTAATATGATGTATGAGAATCTCTTGAAACGATGTGTACGACTGCAGCCATGAGCTGACGAATAAAAACAAGACGTTTGAGGCTTCACATGTCATTCGTGTTTCGGAAACATTCTGAGAGCGCAAGCCAAGCGTAGCCAAATTTTACAGACATAAATGTGATTGAATGTGGCAGAGAGCGGAGCTGTAGGCTAATTTCACTTGGCACTGCAAAATAATTATATAAGGCAGTTTTATATTGTTGTTCAGCAAAACCCTGAATGCGGATACGAGACTTAGCACGGGTGCAATGCTAGAAGGAAATCGTTTAGCGTGACACAACAACTTGTGACTCGTAGCTGAACTCTGAAATAGGAAGAAAATGTGTCTGGTAATATGAAAATACTGCAATGCATGTATTGTACTATGACTGTAATGTCTGCAGTCCACATTAGAATGCAGCATCAACGACAGCTTGCTAACAATGTTTCAGGTGGATACTGCATTATCATGATGAAAACAATAATGCCAAGCATTATTTATATATATTTTTTTCAAATTCTATTTTCAACAAGAGTTATGACAGCTAAACATTGCTAATTATGTGCATCATAAAGTCTCACCCTTGCGGCTGCCAGTCTGCAGTGTAAATTCTAGAATTGACGAATACCCCTGTTGGAACGGCCGATGAGTGTGAAACGCCATTTCCTGTTCTCTGTCGCAGATGCGGTTTGAGAAGAGAACAAAACGACTAGATTTCGAACTGCAATAAAACGGCTCTAAACCACATCAAGTACAATTTCACACACACTATTTGCCGATACATTTATAAACGTCGGCAATGTCTGCTTCCGTTGTCAGAATCATCCCATTTTCGGCACCAAATCACATCAACAAGGCATCTAAAACTCTTCGCGTGCCTCGCAAGTACCACGCAAAACGCAACAGGAAGTGATAGTTAAAACCAGGCCGCAGAGACATAAGGCTCATCACAGGGATGGTTCCAAAGTTATGCATGAACTGGCTACGAAAGAGATATCCTTTAGAACTGAACGTTTAGAACGTTGAGAATCATGAATAATTGAATAGTGAAATTTGAAGCACTTTCATTTTATCATATGGCTTTTATTCATTTGCAGACAAAGCTCTGACGCGTCGGCGGAAGCAAAACAATCAAGAAAAGGTACTTTTAAACCAAGTGCAACGTCACGTGGGCCTCCTTTAGTGACTTGCTACTTATAGAAATGGCGCGGCGTTTCCCTTTTAGGCCTCGTGTGCCCATACGCTCTATAAGTGAATACCGAGGCAGACAAATAAATCAGAGAACAGACAGAACATGCCAAGCATTGCAACGTCTCCCAAAAGAGATCAGGTTCATCCACAAGTCATTGTCCTGTGCTTCAGTCAGAATTCAACCAGCATTCCATTGATGCTGCAGTTAAAGCCTGGTGTACCAAATGAAACAAAACACACACACATACACACACGCACAGCTTTAGAGAAGTGCAGCTGTCGCTGTACGTCTTCGGCAATAAAATAGCGCCATTTCAGAACACTAAAAGGCCAAGATAAAGCACAAAAAACTCCCGAAAACTCTCTTCACGAGTTGATTTCCAACGTAATGCTGGCCAATAAATACCTGTAGCTTTTAGATCAAACCCTTGCATCGCCATGTAAACTGTTTTTCTTGATCAGAGATGATGGCTTGCAGACTTCAAACAATCAAACTCAATTACCGGAATATCCATAGTCATGATCAATTAAAACAAACAATCAATACCATCCCCTCAGTACCCGTCATACGCCTCACAATATTGGAGTGAATGAATGTATTGCTTTTGTTGGATGACTTTGTGCTACACAGTTGCTAGGATACAGTGATTGAGGACTGGAAGAGTTGTTAAATTTAAATTGTGGTCAACCACAATAACACATATAATTTAACACACCGATTCCAGCTGTAAACTGGAAAGAAACGCACCTGGTATTTGTATGCTACTTGTAGCTTTGTTTTTTTTGGGGGGGGGGGGGCTAACCAAACCCGATGGTACTGCAGCCAACTAAACTTCAAAAGGTACTTCCGCAGTAAAACCGAGTGCAGTACATTAAACGAGGCACGGACAACAACGTATAAAAGTCCTGCTGCACTTCCCTTACGGTTAGCGCCACCGCACAACCAATGGATGCGCCTGAAAGCTAGCTAAAGTTAGCTCGTGATTTAGCCTCCTCCCCGGCATCTCTTCCCATGTGCAATCTTCATTTGACAGTCGCCGATTCCGCTGGGTACGCCATCCAGCGCAACGCCGGATGCAGCGTATCCAGCAGCGCCCTCAAAACACCAATAAAAGTTGGTGAAACGCCAGAACTCACCTTCACGACTATTCCGGATGTAATTTCTAGGATTTTGTTTGAAAGACTTCTGGGGCTCGGTGCGACTTCAGCGAGCTGCGCTCCTCTGCTTCACCCCCAGAAGGTACAGACAACGCTCGCAGCACGCAGCGCTTCCTCCGCCACTGTAAAAGTGAAGAAGAAGAAAAAAACAAAACCTAACGTCAAGCCCCGCCTATTCGCGTTTGTGATTGGTCAATATTGGGGACAGTGCGGAATTAACCAATTAAATCCTTTCTTTGCGTAATAGTAATGCTTGCACGTTTTACTTTACTTCTGCAGTGCCAAGACATAAAGCTCCTTATTTTTTAGGATTGTTGCGTTGTTTTAATGATTTAATATCAGACATTTTAATCCTAATTTAAGTATTAAATAATCCATGTTTTAAGGATACATAATTGGTGTATTTTTGATCACCCCTCATGCTTTAAAATATGTAAATATTTCCCATAAAGACTGCTCTTAGCAAAAAATTACATATATTTATTCCTATTACATTTTACATTCATTTTTTTACGAGTAAAAACATTTATGACATTGTTAAAATATAATGAATGATTTCAGTAAACAAAATTTGTTTTCCTTTTTTATGTAAATTGATTAAATTCAATTCATAGCACACGTCTTGCATCTAATGACCCCAGCCAGCATTAGGATTAAATGGCATGTTTGATGAGCAGTTAAATGGCATGTTTGAACATTAGGGAGTCTAAAGTTTTGGAAGTGCTTTCATATCTAGGTCTGAGGGCTACGATATAATGGAAGAGAGAGACACAGAAAGGCCAGAGAGAGGAGAGACGGCTGTCAGCGGTGTGGTTGAAGGTATGTGCAGGGTAAACACACCTCCACAGGACCATGGGGGTTGTTCAACTTAGACGATGGGGTCAGCGTACACCCAAGTGTTCCACGACCACAACAGCCATTTGTCTTTGAGTTAGGTTTCCTTTGCAGAACAACAACAAAGAGACAGCACGCTGATCTCCAGTATCCTTTGCCAGGCTGGAAACATCCATTGTGAAAGTTTACATTGGACTGTATTTATAGTATAATAAGTCTCTGGTGGAGCCATGAAGTCGGCCGGTGGTGAAAATTGTCCAAAGGTGGCATCTGGTGGTGAGTATTGGTGAGTTCCTATAACTGCAGCAGTAGTAATTTATCACACTGTCACAACAACTTAAGATCAATTGTACAGTGAAAAATTGTACTGCATGGCCCATTTGATACATATACCCATGTAGCATTTACATAGTGCTAAACTGTTGAAGTTAAACCTTCCTGTGTACAATTTGGTACAAGTATATCAGAGCAAGTTCACTCCAAAAATAAAGATACTCAAAGTACTTTGCATTAACACCATTTAATGTTGACACAGAACAGAATCTTTGGGCGTATCAGTTTTTGAATGCAAGACTGACTCGCCCTGGCTTCTGGAACAAAAATATTGTATTATAATATTTATAATATGACATATTTAAACACTGCTTGTGTTGTGTTTAAAGCCAAAAAGTCATGGAATTGTGATCGAGATCACTTGGTTTTAAGATGCATAGCACCAGTTCTTCACTAAGAACACATTTTGAATCCTCCCTATCCTCTTGATGGCAGTATAGCTCAGCACACTGCTACCCCAGCTGGCTTTGACTCTGCCGACACAGACTTCAGCTGAATTTAACACAATGCACATCATCTTTACTTCTGTGAATTATGCATGGCTGTGCACCGAGACTACAAACTACAGCATGTGTAGCTTTTGCAAGCTTCAAAGGGATTTTTCATGTACTGTATTTCTTAATTCTTATACTCTGTCCTTTGCCTGTGGGTGACATTCACCAGCAGGTAACTGTTGTGTTGTAGGGTTATACTATGCTGTGACCATTACCATAAATTGTTCAAGTATATCCTCCATACATACAGCATGCCAAACATTAATTAACCTGTGCAGTACAATGCCTCTTTTATTGGGACATGACAGAATCCCTTTAAAACCATGTTAATCATGGTGATTGCATTGATTTTTTTACAATTATTATGGCAAAGAATGATGAAATATCGGTAGGTAGACTAGAAAGGCCAGCGGTGACCCCCGCAAGGACACACAATCCTTGTTTACTGTCTGCACTCCAAGGATGGGGATAGAAAATGTGCATAATATGGCAACTGGCTGTTGTTTTCTAAGAACGGACTTCAGTTGCATACTGAGTGTAAAATAATACATACTTTGATATCAACATTCAGTCGCTGGAGGTGGAAGCAAACAGAAAAACAAATGCCATGTTTGTGCTCCTTTCTGTGTTTGCCCTTGGTGATGAGCAGAGTGGAGTTTGTGTTCTTTCATCTCCCAATGTCCACACTTTGGCGGAATGCCACAGCACTGTTGCTAAGGGCTGCACGGATTTGTTTGGATTATCCTAGCGGTTCGACAGTACATTCTGAGAGTATATGAGGACATACGAGGGAGTGTATTTGATATACACAATAAACATTATGCAGCATAAACGGCTGCATTCTAGCTTAGCACTAATTATGCTTACCCTCCTTCATTCCCGCCTTTGCGTGTTTTGCAGATCCATTTGGCTCCTTTGGTTCTAAGCAGAGGCCGGGAAAATGTTAAGTGATATACATGCCAACATTTCCATTTTATTTGTAGGTCAGAATTTAAAACCTGCCAGAACAGATGTAAGTATGCATAGACTCTAAATGTCACCGCTGCTGCGCGATGACAAGGCTCTTCGTTTCCAATGCATTGGATCAGGGGCATTGAACTGTATTTGCTACATCCTCTCAATGTCTCTGTACAGGAGGGCATTCAAATGTCAGTGCCTGCTTTGATGCAAACATCTATGGACTTTTTCAAGGTGACTGGAAAGGATAAAATTAAACCTTTTTATTTTGCTGGTCTGGTGAGCCAGGACTAAACTGCTCCACCCTGTTTTTACTTTACAGTGTAAAAACTATACCACAGGGAGTGTCAGCTTAAAATACAACAAGTGAAGCCTCACTCGACCTTGAGGCTGCTGGCCCAGCATACAGTTAGCTATCTGCTTTCATTGAGGCCATCCATCCCGACTCGGAACACTGCATGCTGGCTTCCAGTCTGCAGAGGATTCTCAGGTTATTGATGGCAGCAATGCCTCCTTTTGTGTTCTGATTGATGGTAAGAGGTCCACAGTGGAATTATTGGCGCTGTCAGAAAACAGTGCAGCCCCAGCCACAGCTCCAGATATAAAGATCGACTAGATCACACCAACAGTGTAAAGAAACGTCCTTTATATTTAACCGAAGGAAAAACAATTTCAGAATCTTTATCTAAATTTAAATCACCGCTGGAAACCGTCCCATAGCCCACCGCCACAAACAAACAGCTTTGTTTGGACCTATTGTGTTTCCAGTCCTCTTTCCACAGGCGAAGACTTGAGTGGCCGTTTGACGCCATTGTGTTATGCAATCCGCCGAGGCATCGGAGCGTGACTGTCGAAGAGGCGCGAGGGACGACCATGTGCCAAGAAGAATGACTGCTGCTCCTCAATGCTAGGAGGAAGAATGGGGGAAAAGTGACCATGAGGGAGGGGGGGTCAGTGCATCAGTCCATCCATCTAGCCATCCATTTTAGCAGGTCCTTACCTAAGTGCTAACCTTTACCTGCAAAGAGGACGTGGCGACAGAACAGGGGAAGACGTCAGGGCTAAAACCTTGACTCAGACGAGTCAAGGCTGATTTTATGTATGAGGCTAACATCCTTTTTGTTCAGGCCATCCATCACTGACAGCTCTGGGCGCTGCCGTCAGGCTCGCCTCTCATTCTACCGTCCTGATGGTTGCCGCCTACTCAACACTGCTGCTGGTAATGATGCTGTGAATGTACACACAGTCTCCTATGCTCTGAAAGTAGAGCGTGTGATGGAGAGGCAGTGAAATGAGAGAGAGAGGGAGAGAGAGGAGAGAGTTAAAATGTAGCCAGAAAACTCAAACACGGCGGCAGATGGAAAGAGAAAAGGGACTGATGGAGGCTCCGCGTGTGAAAGAAGAGAAACCTTGAGAGCTTTTCTTTTGTTTTAAATACTATAATCAACCAGACTTTTCAGAGCTTTTTCAAAAATACATCTTAATTGAGGGAAAGGGATCCTGAAGGGAAGAAACATCAAGCACAGGTAATGTTTTCCCCTCTCCAAAAATTAATACCACGGCTTGATGAGGAAACAAATGCAGCAATGACGATCTGATTCGCTGAAGTGTCACTAAAAATGTATCCAGGGTGTGCCTGAAACCAAAGCACCATGTCCACACCATCATTACGGATACGATGGATCCGCAGCCGAACCGGATCCAGTCGGTTTATGTAGGTAATGCTAGAGAAAAAATGGTTGCCTAGTTGCTTCTGGGAACCCTGATGAATCCAACCTGATTACCGTAAACAGGACAATTCTTCCTCGAACAAATGTAAAATAGAATTTTCCATCAATGAAACAGTCAGTGCTCTTCAGGGTGTTGTTGCTACGGCATTAGCGCCCTGATCCGCAATGACAGGTGGTTTTCTCACAATCAATCCCGTGTAACTGACGACCGAGTGAGTTTCCTTCCTGAGCTGCTTTCACACACTTGTTTAATTGCCACATGGGGCAAAAGTGGGCCTAATCATGCAAATGTACATCTTGCTTAAAGCTCAGCTGTTGCATCCACAATCTTCTCAGGAGATCTAACCCTAGTTAGGGTTAGATCTCCATCTAGTTGATTAGCTGTACGCAGCACGGAGAAGTTCAAATAGGAGTTGGAATAAACGTTAGTCTTCACATAGGTACCGCACACTTTCAAGACAAATAATATTTGTGTGGGGTATTGTTCCCGCGACGCCATAGGGACAGTGTTGTTCACTGTTTCCTAATTAACTCCATAAGAAAGCAGCATGAGGGAAGAAGAAAGGAGCTTCTTTCGGTAAATAATAGATACTCTTTGAAATATACATGAAAGCCTCCATTCGACAGTCACAATTATGCAATCCGGGGCTCTGTGGCTCCAACACCTCCCAATCGCACTCCGAGTTGGAGTTGTGTAACACTGAGGTGTACTCAAAGACCTGGGGGGGCATCCGTTCTTCTTAAGCAAACGGCTTACCCTGCAGTGAACAGAGGCAGCTGTTACCGCCTCATATAAATATAACATATAATTGCAATTTTTGTTCTCTGTTCTCTCTCTCGGTTCTTCTTTTATTATTCGACACCCACACACGCACACTGGCTGCCGAGCCAAGCCAGACAGATGCCACTGATTGCTTTGCGTTTTGCTTTAACGGGGACAGACGTGCAATCAGTCGGTTGAATGTTGATTCCTGTGCTGATGGGACATGGAGGAGCTTTTGGCATCATTTGCATCAGGTTTAAATACATAATTAAACACATACAGTTTTCATTTCATCTTACACTGTCTTCCAGATTGTACATTTCCACAATAGCAGGTCATTTCTGCCCCCCCCCCCCCCTTTTGAAATAAAAGAACAATTAAAAATTCACTTGACACAGTGGTTTGTATAGAATTGATGTGGATAATTGATGATAGAGCTCTATAAAGGAGGTGAAGATTTGAATTACTGTTCTTGGGGAGTTAATCAATAGCACAAATGAACCTTTTTAATCCTGATTAGCTCAATGGCTGTATCACCACCAGCAGATGCAGCCACCAAAGCCCACCAAACACACTGTATCAGCTCAGGCGGAGGTTTTTCCCGGAAACCTTGGCTGTGATTCATCCTTTTGATTCTAAGAGAGAATGACCCTTAGTTTTTTTTTTTATACCTTGCCTTTTTATCCTTTGCAGTATAACGTGACAATTATCTGCTAGCAGAGCTGATCCCCACTGATTTATTATTGTGCTTCCAAGGGCAGGCATGGGATTGGCAAAGGACGATGCAGCCCCACGTGGTCAGGTGAGATGTGCCACACCCAGTTTCCATGTCCCAAGGTGAAAGCGACAAGCAAGACAAGGAGGCAGAGGCTGCTTTAGTTTTTCATTCCCTTCTTCACTTTGCAGCTCGTACAACGTAATCCACAGCAGACATGATCCCACTCCAGTTTTTTTCACTTTTTATGAACTGGTCTTCCTGGAAGCTGAGAGAATGCAGCAATACTGCAGAATCGCAGTGATGGCCATGCCGTCGGACGGACTGTCCCGTCAATAGAGCCTCGGTGACAGATTCAGCATCGACCCAGAACCAAACCAACAGCTTCAGACAGATCTCAGTTCATCCATTTTAACAATATTAATTGCCATAAACGTTAGTGCGGTCGTATAAATTCCCCAAAAGGGATGAATCACACTGACCTTGATGGTCCAGTGACTTCAAATGTCACCATGAGGTTGACGTGCAGGGTTTAAGGCAAAATGCATCAATCTTTGACACAGACAGTTCATGGATCAACATTGGAACTTGTTTAAGACTTTGCTTTAAATATCTCCAAAGCTATTTACAATTCCATCTTCCCCAGCTGCACCTTGCATAAGGAACAACTTAGCAAGCAGCGTACCTGTCACACTGTCAATAATCAATTCACCGCATGCGCAACAATCTTAAGCTCGACAGTGATCGAAGACAGCAGTTTCTGACCTGTTGAGAGAAAGACAAACATTTTCATTTCCTTTACTGCTTTGTTATTGCTTTTTGCATTTCGCCTC
This sequence comes from Brachionichthys hirsutus, assembly GCF_040956055.1. Taxonomy (NCBI): domain Eukaryota; kingdom Metazoa; phylum Chordata; class Actinopteri; order Lophiiformes; family Brachionichthyidae; genus Brachionichthys; species Brachionichthys hirsutus. The sequence continues at coordinate 6,073,662 of NC_090916.1, read as the reverse complement.
GAGTCAGAAAACATCGCAGTTTGGCGATCGATGAACGCATCAGCCAATAATGGGGTGAGAATCTTCTTTCATTGTCTTGCCGAGATGGATTGTCTTCGTGTGGACTGCAGTTGGCACCCACACCAACCGCAATCAAAACCTTTCGAGTGTCAGGAGACGGAGTCGTCCTCCTGCTGAACTGCTCACTTTGATGTAACACCGGCTGATCGAGTGCCCACATTTTAACAAAAAGCTCGCAGTGTCCCCGGATGAAAAAAAAGTACATCTGGACAGGAGGCAAACTTCAAACCATTGCTTCTTATTTTTTTTTATGTTACTTTATGTTATGCATTTGATTCATATCAGGGTGAATAAATACATAAGGATAAAAGAAGACCAATGTTTATCCTCTGTTTTATAAATATCCTTTTGAATGAGCCGTAAGATCAAGGACTTCATCCTTTTGTCTTTTTGTCTTTTTATTACCTGAGTGGTCCTGAATGGCAAATATAATATACTGTTCATTTAGACAGCACGTAACAATAGCAACGATACTTAGGCTTCGATGTTTAGTTACACTTAAAGTATGGGGGGGGGGGATTCAATCAGTTCCCACTTTCCTTGGATTTAACACCAAATAGTTGAATAAATATTTACTTTCCAAGCGAACCCCTGACTGTCAGCTCTCAGCGACGACGTCAGTCTCAAATCGGTAAATTCATGAATTAACTGAAGCAAATTAAAATTCCATCTCTGCTCTGAATGCATTTTACAATTTCACTGCCTCCCCCCCCCCCCAGCCTTTAACACCAGACACCCCCCCGGGCCGCAATCAATGTGTCTTCCATTTATAGAGACGGTCAATACTGTTATCGAGACAAAGCTGAAAGCCTCTGCCGGCACCTCCTGACTGTCTGCAGCGACCTGCCTCCACCCGCCCCGCTCCTCCTCCTCCTCCTGCTCCTCCTCCTCCTCCTCCTCCTCCAGCAGGGAAAGCCTGAGAAGGAGAATCCCTTTGTATAGACTGCAGAGCTCTAACCCACTCAGCCAGGCAGGTTGTCAAGTTGACTGCAGAGGTGAGGACGTGGAGGAGACACAGCCAGATGTGTCTGTTTGCATCTCTCCCTCTCTTCCTCGCTCCCTCTCTTCCTGTCTTGCTGGGCGGCTCGCTCTCTCTCTCTCTCTCTCTCTCTCTCGCTCCCTCTCTGATTAGTATGCAGAGTCAGGCCTGCTCAGTTCTGCAGTGTGGGTTTGTGAACGCTGCTTCGTGTCAGAGCGAGGAGGGAATCGCACTGCAGTGGCGGGTGGGGCGATCACGCACATCTGCACACACACACACACACACACACACACACACATTTGGACATGCATTTACACACATTTACAGACACACGCACGCACATTAACACACAACCTGACACATGTTTTCACAGTGAAAACTCACAGAATAAGAGGCTGGCACACTTTATCTAAGTTCTGAAGGTGACGAGGCAAAAGCAGGAACACAGACAGCTCTGAGTTTGTGGATCAAAATGAATCATCGTTTTAATGCTGGAATATTTGACATTAATGGTCCTAAATGAGAGCAGACTCCAGTGGATGGAGAGCATGTGTATAAATATACACATTTGTCAACACATTGTAAAAGAAAACTCACTACTTCACTGATCATTGTATGAATATAAAGACAAAAAAATGAATGTTTGTGTTACTGGTTCATGTTAAGTGGAAGATGTCTGATGCCCTTCATACAGGAAGGGGAGAACTGATAACTGGTTTTGGAGTTTTATGCAGTCCTCCTTCCACTGGTGGCATTTATTATTTTCTACTCTAAAGATATTCAGATGTTTATCTCGGCACATTTAGAAGAATCCCTGACAGCGCAGTGCGTTTCAGGTTGAAATATTGCTTTAGGTTAAATCCTCTGCAACAACAGATAACAATAGTTTGTTTTAATGTTCAAACGTATTTCATTTGGATAAACCCCTTGAGAAGAATCGCCTTTGTTTTTGAGGGAGTTCCAACGTCTATCAGAATCATATAAAGGGAGATATTCAACAGAAACATGAGTGGGAAATACAATTGATCAAATAAAATGACTTACAGAATAATTTATTAATTAATAAATAAAAATAAATATCCACAATATCACAAAAAACATTCTTGCAACCATCAAAAACAGAATATCTGATCAGCTCTCAGTTCATCACATGACCTATAACGATCAATCAATACACAGTAGCTATAAAAACGCAGGTCTCCCCTTGGTTGAGTTCAAGAGAGTAAATATGTTTCTGAGAGCATCCAATTAGTGACGCTTCACTTTTACAAAATCAGCTCCACGGAATCTGCTGGATGGATTTCACAGCAAAACCCGTTAAAGGCGCGCTGTCAGCATAATAATGTTGTTTTTTTTTTTTTTTACTGCTCCTGCAAAGAACCCGGCCTTGTCTATACAGTGTAGCTGCAGAACAGTAATCAGGTCCGTGCTGTACTTCAATCACGATGATGTTACAGCAAATCAAGTCAGAATGCACTGGAGTGGAATCCCCATCAGACCCAAAGCAGCTAAGGAGGATGGAAAACCGAAGCATCCAAAATTGAGGCGTTCCTTATTAGCACCCCCTTTGCTATTATGCTATCTAGCATCATTCAGTGTCCAGTTTAGGAGCGATGCAGCAGGGATGTGGGAGTCAGATCAACAACCTGCCCTCCACGGCCCAGAAGAGGAGGCTTCAGCGGCTTTTCTCTCCTGGTGCTGGTTGAACCCAATTACCTTTGAAGCAATAAATCCTTAGTAATGCAATTTCCCTTCTAGACAAGATCTGTAGGGCTTCCCCCCCCCCCCCCTCCCCCCGGCTCATGCTCTCCACTCCTCTTCCTTTCTTCTGCAACACAATCTTTCTCTTTGTCCTTCCACTTCTTTCTTCCTTCTCTGGTCATTTGGTTTTCCTCCTTTGTCTTAGTTTATATATCTTTCACTTCTTTTACCCTCCTGCCCCCCCCCCCCCCCCTTGCTCTTCATCCTCCCCGCCGGTACTCCCTCGCTCTATTATTACACGGTTCTCCCCACGACCCCCATCGTTCCCTCCTTCCTTTTTCGGCATGTCTTTTCCACTTATCGCCGCGTCACCTTCCTCCCACCGTCGTCTCATCGTAGCCCCCCTACATGTTCCAAAGCACCTTTCTCTTCGATTACACGCCTCCATTTGTCTCGCTGTCAAAAGCCACACGTCTCTCTTCCTGCACCGTTCCAACATTTCTCACATTTTCTTCCTCCCTCCTCTCCATGCTGGTGTTTTCCCAGGTAATTACAGGGAAAATATGAGGGATGCCTTTGACTCCTAAGATGATGCTGCGTTCCATAAAACATAGAGAAGATTCCTGTGCTTGCTGCAAGAGCAGTCTGAATGAAACTGTTGTTAATAATAAGGTGGTAGAATTGCTCAATAGTCTTTATTGAAGATGTATCAACTAATGCCGACATTATAATAGTCAGCTTTCTCCAAATAAAATTAAATTTAATTGCCAAATTTTCATGCTTGAGAATGCAGCTGTCAATAAAGCTTTAACTCTAGTTTAGAGTTGACTGAGCCTGTGTTTGTTCCTGAGTGATAAGTCATGTGGATCAAACAGCAAGCTCTGACCCTAAAGAGGATTAAATCTCTTTGTACATTATCTCAGGTTTGAAATAGAACCTGGGCTGCAAAAGGCTCCTTTCTGGGCCGCAAAACATTTTGACACAAGGGAAATGTAACACTTCTTAGGTACGACTCGTATGTGTGTCTGAAGACACTGAGCAGGTCCGATGAGGAGTTCTGTGGGCTTCCTTTTGTACTGCTGGCCCACTATAATATAAACCCGGCTCTGTTCAGTTCTGGTTCAGTGCAGCTTGACATTCACTCTCATGCTTCTGTTGCATGGGTGGATTTACTGCTGATTACAATTTCATTGTGAGACTCTTGAACTTTATCTGGTTTCCAGCGTATTATCTTCTTGATGCAAAAGTGTAATCCATTTTACATTTGCTTGTTTTGATTAATTTTTTTCCTCTGGACAAAATAATATCAGATATTATTGTTTGTTGACGGCGATTTTGTACACATTATTGCCTCTCGACTTTCAATTCCATCATATTGTAGTTTACTCTTATAGCTGTCTGCATGTTTTGGTATGTTTGAATGAAGGGACTCTGATCTATGTCACGTTAAAAACAATGTTTTGTTCTTTATCCTAAAAGTAAACTTTATTTTAACTTTCTTTAAATCTTTTTTTTCTTTCTTTCAGGACCAACATGGAAACAAGTTGTTTTTAATGACATAAACCGGACACCTCCACGTATCCATTGCTCGTAAAGTGAATTTAGAGACAGAGATTCATTTATATTGCATCTTTTTTTTGGACTGTGGGAGGAAATTGTAGTACCTGGAGGGAACCCATGGAAGCACAGCGTTGTAACTACATCCGCTGAAGAAGAATAGCCTTATTTCAAAAGCTGAAGTCATGTTGCCAGGCCGCGGACATCATATCTGATCAGTCACCCATGCAGATTAACCTTTAAAACCTCTGAAGAGCAGCAGCAGCAAGCCTGTATACACGATAATACCCTTTTGACTTGATAAACCCAGTCTCCTATTTATGAAAGATATAACTTGCTCAGTAAATGCTCTGTGATGTTCACCAGCTAATGTTAGCTTAACCCCTTGAGGGAAATACGTTCAACCACCTGCTTCTGTGACAAACACACTTATTTTCACTTACAAAAAAAACCCCACATCACATAATATAATTCATGCATTTTCAGAATATAAGAGGAAGAATTGATCTAATCAGTGCAAAACATTAAAATTAATATACACAATCAAAACCTACTTTATTCACATTCATTCTGTATTTCACGCAGCCATCCGAATAATCAGCATGACATTTGCCGCAGCTCCTCAAAGCGTTGAGAACTAGAACTCGTCATGTAATTCCCATTCCTCCTCGAGGAGTTTTCCTCCTTCTAGCCTTACAGCCTGCAATCAGCTTGCAGAGCGATGCAGCGAGAGCTCTCCCCTATCAGTCACGGATTGCTTAAGATAGGGCTCTGAATATTTAATAGGGAATCTTCGGAATGTCCTATTTTTACCCGTTTGCCTCAATAATTCAAAAGCGCAGTTCCTTACCTGCGGTAAAGTTTATGTGCGCGTGTGTTTTGTTGACATGCAGGTTTGTCTTTATGCATGTTTGCTTTGTGACAGCGTGACAAAGACAATCAGCTGAGAGGAGAAGCTTGTTTCTGGGCTGTATCAGATAATGCATCTGTCGTCCCCCCCCCCCCCCCCCCCCCCACGATGAGTTATCAAACACTCCAAACTCAGGAAATTATTTTTGTTTTATGTGCTCCTGACCGGCTCCTTGTCCTGTCAAAGCCTGCCAAAAAAAAAAAAAAAAGAAAGAAAGTGGGATTTGTGACATTTCCAACAAAACCTGAGATGAGAAGGAAAGCATGAACTGACCGATTTTTTACACAGCTTGGAACTCTGGCTCCAGTTTTACATGTCGGCCCCCCCGGAGTCTTCAGTCTCTTCACGTAGAGGCTTGTTTTTAATATGAAAACCCCAATCAAGCTCAAGCATTCAGCACTTGACTCCCAATCAAACAATCAAGCGAGCAATCAAAGACCTCGCTTCTCCAGTCAGGACGAAGGGCAGGCTTATATAGTCGATGTCTTCTTCAACACGGTCCAAAGTGCTTTTGTTGGTTCAACGCATTCTTTGCAACATTCTTTAATCTTGTTTTTTTATATATATTTATATGGTTCTTTGTCATGCATTTCTTTTTTTTATGCATGCATTTGATTTAAACACACGGGATGAATTTGTATTTACACCATATGGACTCCTGTAATTGCATTAAACTCTACATGCTTGCAAACCAGGGTGCATCCATGCGTGTCCTCGTGCTCGTGGGCGTGAAGTCAAATTCACTGCAGGGACAGATGGCTCAGGTGCCCTCAACTTCCATGTGTGAGCACTGCTCATGCTCTTTTGCGTCGCTATGCTGAATGTGTTCCTGCCTGCGTGCGTGTTTCACGCCGGTGTGTCGCTCTCTGCAGTGACCGGAAGTGTTGCAGTGGGCCCTGATGGAGCCAGAGTCGGGAGCACCGGCAGATGGAGAGTCACTGGAGTCACATGGAAACATATCCCACAAAACCCACAAGAGAAGAGAAGGAACTTTGTGTTTTAACTGCGATCCGTCTGGATACAAAAAAAAATCTGGATGTCCCCATTTACTTATAATGGAGGCTTTTTCACTACGAGACAACGTTTGTCTCCTAGTTTTTGTGTCAAATGTTAAAATTGGGCCCCCAAAACCATAACTGTCATTAAATTAAGGGTAAAAGCAAAAACCTCTACGACAAATGAACCAAACATCCAACAGAAGCGGGTTAAAATAAAACCTCATATATGCAGAAGTATTCAGATCTTAGCGTAACAGTTTTTTGAATTCCTCCATGCAGCATGTGCATCTAATATTTGCATTACGCGGCGGTGTAATACTTCGAAATACGTTCACATATAGGCCGGACAGACTGTTCCCGAGCTGATGTGCAAAACATTAAGAAGGACTTGAACACAGAATGAGAAGAGCACGCTGTAATAATCACATAAATCTAAATACTAATGCAGGAGGAGGCTGGGGAGAGAGGCGGGTGGGTGGGTGGGATACAAAATGGACAGAATATAAAACATCTGACTATAAATTGAATTCCACGCTGGACTGAACTATCTCCAGCTCCGTGTAGTATATCCGACTTATACAATCGCAGACTGCTGCATTTGCACGTCTTAATGATACAACAGCAGATATAGACGTTGACTGTGTCGGCGTGGGTATTTCTGTTAGCGACGCCCACACGACGCTGCACATTCTAGTATTTCCCTTGTCGGTTGGGATGGATGGATGGCGATGTGCCGCCTCATTTAACGATCCATCCTCCATCTCCATCCTTCAACCGCTGTCATTCATCCATTCATCATTTCGCACTCCTGCTGCAGAAGCTGCATTTCTGTAAGAGATACTGCGCAACTAGAACACTAAAAGACAAAAGGAGTTCAGTGGAACTGCGTTATGGTTTCTGCTACGAGGGGAATGAATTCAAACGCCGCTCACTTGTGCTTAATTGTGTTTCATAGAATAGATGGAGGAACTGTATGTCGAGAAAGACTCTTAAATCTGTCATCGGAACAAACGGACTGATTCCCTAAGGTTGAATCCATTGATTTTATATTCGACCAGCAACTTCACGCCTTCGTTTTTGAGTGAAACAACTGTACGGTAGGACCATAGCATTTTCTTTAATTTCACGATTCCCAGAGGACGAATCATCAGGAGGGTTTTTTGGCGTTTCATGTAGCATCAGGATGAGGCTGAAAGTTGTAAAAAAAAAAAAAAAAATGAAAAAAAAAAAGTCTGATGATATTTGATGCAGATATTCATGTTTCCCTCGAGAGGAACCAATAAACACAATATAATCAAATACATTTATATATTCCAGTACTTTGGTTTGGTTTAAATTATACCCTCAAAACAAATATCTTTCCAATCAGCCTCAACTGCACTCTGTATGCATTCCTAATTAGCAGTTGCTAGCATGCTAAATTGCAGCACTGAGACGGGGAACATGCAGGTATCAATTCAGTTGGTTAAAATGTAAAACAAAAATTTTCTTAATCAAATTATTACATAAAAAGGTTCCACCTTCAGGTGAAACGGAAGTAAAGATTGTCCGTAGACGACACGTGCACGAATCCCGTCTCCGTGACCGTGCAGTATTTAGTATCGCACACTGTCCTCACCCTGAGTACATATACACATTTGACATTAGCGGAAGCCCCACAAGCCTGAGAACATCTAAATGCAATCAGCTGATCATAAATTGAATTAACCCAGCTGTGATAAACATGTGCAGTAATGAATTGGAAGTGCTTAGAGAACCAACGGTGGGTTGAAGCAGTAATTAAGCGATGAAGGAGAGCACCGCAGTGTTCCTCAAAGGGTTTTAGCTTATTAAAATATGATTTGACTTTATCAGGAGTATAGGCATTTTAGAGCACACCACTTTGCCTTTTATTTTGGCCCATCATCTCTCTACACATCCCAGGAGTCAATGATTATTAGAAAAAAGCTAGGGGGGGGGGCTTCCGCCTGATAATCGTACTTCTATTTGCTCAGTATTACCTGAGTCGAGGATTCTTTCCTGAGCCTCAGGGAGCTTAAGTCCTGAATCATCAGTCATAAAAAAAAAAAATCTGGTGCAAAACATGTGCTGGATATACTGAATATTGAAGGTCGGACATGGCTTTTAATAGGATGTACCTTCCTGCAGTTTCAACGTTATATAAAGTGTACAAGGGGGCGAAAGTAAGACAGCCAGCACTCTGATAAACATGAGGGAGGCCACTAAAATTAAACACTTCAAGCTGACGGAACAGCTATTTCCTTTTGGACACCCATGTGAGATACATTTGCAATTATCTCCTTTGTTTTCTATGCCCTTAAGAGAGAAATCAAAATGCATCAGGCAAACTAAGTACAAATAGGTTATTGCTCTCATCTTTCGTCGTCAGACGGGTGAAGGCTAGAACTTGCTTGAACGCTATTATTATTATTTTCTTTCAAAGGCCCGTGACAATCGTTTTATCAAGGAAAGGCAAACTCCAGCTGGTTTGAAGGACACTGCTAAGAAGCAGGGCTTTAAATCACACGCGTAGCCTTAACAGAGGAATTCATGTGTCAGCGAGGGCCATATTTTCCTCTCTGATTGATTAAGCCCTTTCAGTTAATTTGTCTACACAGGAAAAGGGGCTCAATCATCGTGAGTTCGGTAGCCTCAGTCAATTTTGAGTTCCTTGATTAGCATTTATAGCAATAACTTGTCACAATGGAGATCACTGCAGTTAACGCATGTGCTGGATGCACGTAGATTTGTAGCAGTAGCTATTAGTAGCACAAAAGACACACATAAACCTGATCCAGTGAATATGTGGCTCCGTCTATTTCAGTGCAGCTGGCTGAGGGCCCGGGTTCCACCGGGGGCTCGAACACGGCCACGTGAAATCCATCGACATGAGACGCTGGCTGGGGAACAGAAAGAGAGGAGAGCGGGCTTGTAGGCAAATGCTCTTAGAAGCAAAGACATGAAAAAATACAGCCATGTGTTCAAAATGCACCTACATATCGACGAAAACGCGTCAGAAATGAATTTAGAATTTGACACTAACGGAGATGTAGTCTAAAACGCAAGATACAGATCTCTAAATGGTCCAATTTCCTCCCTTTAAGTCCGTCAGCTGCAAAGTCGGTCTATGAAACGCACCAAACACAGCAGAAATAGAGACCATCAGCACGGTTTCCTCTTTCCTCTTGTTCACAACGTCTTTATTTGTTTTATTGTCAGTCTCTATTTGTTCCCCCCCCCCCCCCCCCCCCCCCTTCACCTGCTATCCTTGTATTTGTTAGCATGTCCATAGCACGAAATCCCTCTTGATGGTATGTTGCCAATCATCCTGAGAAACATTTAGCCCAATTTTTCCTTTTCCCCTGATCAAGAAATTCTTAAATTTCAGCCACATTTTGAGGACTGGGACATTCCTGACTGGCTGCAGACTGGGAGTACGGCTTGGCAGCGTCTCCTAACTGCTGCATTTTCTCATCAGTGCTTCATGTGTGGGACTTTAAGCAGTGAGCTCCCTTCTTAAATTAGCTCTCTTTGAAGTTTCGCCGAGGAAAACATTCTTGAGCTCACAGCAACCGATAGAAGTCATATTCCATCTCATGCCGCAATCACGAACGGGAAATTCTTTCATCCCAACTTGGAGCCATGTGGGACGTTGAAGACGTGTGTTCCTAAAGCATAGTTGGTGATTATGGATTCGGTGTTATTAACACAGAGAGAGTAAACCTATAGAGGCTCATTGAGAAGACACGGACGAGTGAGTCCATGACGAGGATGTTAAAGTCCTCACGTGCTGAACACGACGTCCTCTCCTCTCCTGTATGCATGCAGGGTGCAACAGATTTGACCTGGTTCTTATGGCCTTTAAAAGCACACACACACACACACACACACTAGCATTCAGAGCCATACACGAGAACAGATCTGACATTGCTGTACTGTCTGACCTTTGTTCTCGAGCAGCGCTGCTTAGACTTCCAGATGGGCTTTGAACATTTTGCTAAATGTCCACAGGCACACGCTGAATGTCCTAAAATTATTGCACAGGAAGGTTTGTCCAACGCACCAGCTGCAGCCGTGAACATACAGATATGAATTAGACGTAGAAGTGTGTGTCAAGACATCCAAATGTGTGACGTCCGACTGAAACATTTGCCTCGGTGTGAACACGCCATTCGATCGGTGTTTGGCACTTGTTCTCAGACCAAAGAGTAAAATGAAGTCTGTGAATCCATCCATATGTTTTCTTCTGCTTTTCTGCTGGAGCCTATCCCAGCTTGCTTTTGGGCGGGAGGCAGGGTACACCCCGAGTGTGTCGCCAGCACATCATGGGGCTGCAGAGAGATCGATAAGCATTCAACGCTACGGACAATGTGGAGTAATCAGTTCACATAAATTGCATATTTTTGGAGGCGGGAGGAAACCGGAGAACCCGAAAAAACACACGGACACGGAGAGAAAATACAAATGTTCTCCCTGTGTAGGATTCAAACACGCTACCTTCTTGCTGTGAGGTGCCAGCGCTAACCACTACACCACTGTGCCACCCTCTGTTACAATTAAATCATTTTTTTGAAGTATTCTTTGGAATAAAAAATTAGCACAGTATTCCTCGGAAAGGCTTTTAGCTCTGCATGAATTTTAATTAATTTTTTTAATTTAACATTATTGTTGTCTCGTATTTATTCACGAGCTTTTTAACTTTGGGACACATAAGAAGTTTATTTGTTTAGGTAGGGAGTGTGTGACTTTAGAGCTGTACTGGATGTTCATTTGAACACTTAGGCAAGATTATATTGCGGTGAGATTAGAAAGAGTGAAACCAGTGGGTTAGGAAAGTTGCCGAGTTAGTGAGAGATTTCAAGAACAAGCGTGTGAGTGAGTCAGAAGAGGCAATGAAAAGAATGGGAAGGGAAGGAAGTGAGTGGGTGAGCGAACAGACTGTGGAGACAAGCAGGGAGTGAATCACGGACCACCAACAAGTTATATTCTAATGCCGACCCGTACAGCCTGCTGAAGGTCAAGGCCCACCGAGTTCACACTGGAGCCATCCTGCCGTGTCATTCAGGCGCCAATAGATCCATTCTGTTTGAAGCGGCGTCTCTTTCTTTGTGTTTGAAATGGAAAAAAAACAGAACAACAAAAAACAGTTTATTTCCTACAGGGAAAGAGGCAGAAAGAAACACAGTGTCACCGATCGATTTAAATATTTATGATTTTCTCCCTCAGGTGTAAAATCTAATAGCAGTGTGCAGAAATGATGTTTGTTCCATCCAGCAAAGGATGCTGAAAGGCAATCTTCCCCATCCATGTGTCAACTGGTGATAAAAAAATCAACAACAACAACAAAAATAAGTCAGTCAATGAAAGCAAGGGAAAAAAGGTCGATAGGTTTATGGAGAACAGGAGTGAGATGGTCAGGGAGAAGGACAGAAAGTCCAATAAAATGTCTGAACGAGACGCAGATGGAGAAAATAAAAGGAACAGGGCTATTTTTGATGTTTGACAGGCGGAGAGATGTTTGATGTTCGCACAGCAGAGAATAATTCAGCACCGAAGGAGCTGCAGCATCAGTGCCGTTACGTAAGACTCTATCACAGATCTTTCTACTCTTCCATTCAGGGCATAGAAAAAAAGCACGCTCCTATTTCTGCTGTCTTTAAACAGCGAGATCCCCGCCTCCCTGCCTGATACTTCATTTAAAATCTGGAAAAATATGACAGCGACAGAAGAGTGGAAACCTACAATGCAGGAAACCGCATTGTCGAGTGCATGACTGACAAGACCGGCTGTCATTTGAAGCAAAGCTATTAAAGAGCATGGGATTTACTTACATGATTGTTCTCCGGTAATGTTAGCTCGGTGGATATTTCTGAACGGCAGGATTTACTGTATCAGTCAGGATGCAATTAAGGTCAACGTTGCATTCAGTGGTTCAGCGTTCTGTCTCTCTGATAACAAGTCCATGCTAAAACCAATTAAAGCCATATAAATGTATTTTAGCATTTGTGCATTTGGTCACATGGGACAGAAAAAGCAGCCCATTTCAAATAATTTCAATGGCGAAAATAGATTTTATATGAGCAAACTGAGCTATGACCTCGTTGGGGAAATAAAAGTCAAGGTGTCTTTGCACTTTGGTGGAAATATGGCACATGAGGAAGAAAATAATCCAATAAATCCTGGTGTGGAACCCAGAAAAAGAAAATCTAGAGATTTATTTATTTAAAAAACTCAAAACAATTAAAGTTCTAGCTTTGTGTGAGCTTTCTTTTTTGACAGCTGCCTCAATGTGTTTAAGTTCAAGCTCCATGTATGCTAACCGCATGTAAGTCTATCTCAGTTTGTTTCTCATGAAACCCCAAAACATTTGGCTTTAGAGAGGGTAAATAAAACTTCAGGGGCCGTTCACATGGCAACAAATTGCAAAACCTTTTACCGTTCGGTCTTTTGTTTACACAAAATGTTTTCAAAATGGTCTCAGAGTCTACTCCACTAAAATATATTCAAAAGTATTCACGGTGTACTGGGTATTTTCTCTGTCCTCCCCAGAGTGCTTACACCTGTGACACCCCTGGTATTTCAGAAACCCTCCATGCCTTTACGAGAATATATAACGAACACAACGGCCCCAAAAGGGAGAAAACGATTCTGCATATTTACTTTCTCTTGCCAGCAGACACCAACAGGGAATTCGCCTGACTTGTAAATGAGCTACCGGCTACGCAAAGATGCTCAGTGAAGCTGAAACCCTCCACGCCAGCGCTCAGGAGGTTTGCTGCGCCCTCCCACACACAAAGATAAATGCTGCAGCATTCGGAAAACCAAAACCACGACTGGCATACAAACTCCACAAATGATGCGACATAAACAGCATCCAATTTCTGCAGAGAAGAAAGCGCAGGTTATATTGATAGGGGAAGAATGTTAAACATGCTTTGTATTGCATTTGAGTATATTTCTCTGTTAAAGAAAGCAGCTGTAGATTCTTTGAGTTCCTGAGTAATCCACCAATTCATGTAGTAATCAGATTAGCTTCATTAAAGAGAGATTAGCGTTTACCAGTCTATATCTGTTTCATCGAGCCAGTCTATCGTCGTATTTCCGCCTTTCCTCTCTCTTTATCCATTTACACGATGCACCTCCTCAAGGAAGAGAGGGGGATCTGTGTGTTTAATGTTGTGTGATGTAATGCAGGGGCGGTGTTGGACGGTGGCGCTGCCGAAGGGATGGAGGTTTACCCGGTGGGTAAACGCCCTGCTGTTCCACAGCGTGGTTGCTTGGGTTCTTCGTCGTTTACCGCACACCCACATCGGTGGGGTTATAGCTGCATACACACACACACACACGGAATAAAGGCAGCGCTGACCTACAGCCCGACGGGCAGGATCGTTGCTGCAGGGCCGGAATCGGGAGCCATAGGCGAGGTTTGAGGTCGTGCATTTGTGCATCACAATGTTCATCTGCGTTCGTACTTTCACTCTGCAGGTTCTCGTAACGGCTTTGGGGAAGACTTACAATTTTATAATAATAAAAAATGTTAATTTATAAATGACTGAATGCATTTAGGCAAATCAATTGTGAATTCCCAATAATGTGGGCTTGATGAAATCCTTTCCTCTTACTAATTTGAACCAGCTCTCTAGCGAATATTAATCCTGATGACTCACAAGGTCCAAGGACACGCTGCAAATTAGCAAGTCTCAATCAGAGACTTAACACAACGGCCACACAAGTTACATCAAGTCGACAAGTGGAGATGCGTTTAAGCCGCACGTTAAAATAAATCCAGCGCATCATTAGCAGCAGCTTTCCACCGATGCTGTTTGTATCATCGTGAAGGCAGGTTTCATTCCGCTCTGAATGTGAACAGACTGAATGACAGCTAATTTGTGCGACCGAATAAAGAGCCAGGCTCGCCAAACTGATGTCTCCCCGTCACAAAGTCTGCGTTTCGCCCGCCAGCTCTTCTCCCTGCTCTGGTTTTGCTGCGTCTAGCTGTAATTACAGCAGCTGTTTCCCTGGTTGATTGATTCTCATGAGGGCCCTCATCCACATTTCCTCATCAGATGAGACAGATCCCCCCAGTATACAGGATATGATGGTGGCGAGACGCTGCACACATCTGCTAATCAGAATACAGCCTGGGCTCACAGTGCATGGCTGAGTTTCCCCAACTTGAAATGTGTATTCTTTTTTTTTTCCCCACCAAAGTAAATTTTTCCAGTGTGAAATCGGGTCTGAATGTATTGTTTCTATAGTGTCATGATTGTTTATTCTACTTAGCCAGGTAGTTTTCATTTAAATGCTAGCAAACGATAACAAAATTCACTCCTTGCTCAAGTTACAGTCTGTAAACCTATAATTATAGAATAAACTTTTACAATTAGATTTATTTGAACACAAGCAGTATATAAATTATGTATCTTTGGCTGGTGGTCCAGGGTAATACATTTTTATAATTATGTTGTCTGGATAATAAATACAAATATTAACCATTAGGCTTAGAATATAAATGAGTATGAGAGGTAAAAAAAAGATAATGTTGCAATGACAGTTTAGGAATCACAGTTCCATTGGTACAAAATACAAGAGAGAATAATTATTAGCAGTTGCAGCTGAATCTGCAGAGGCAGAATCCTGTACAACGATCCTCCAGAGTGTTTTACAGGTTACAGCAGAGGTTTCGCTACTTAACAAGCACTACATGCATGTTTTTCTCAAACAGCCCCCTCATTGGCTTATGCATCATATTATATAAACCTGTTAGGAACTGTTATATATTTAATGTGAAATATCTTTGTTATTTGTCAGAAAGATTTCAGCAACAAATGAATGCTTGCAGCACATCGATGGGAGTAGATTGATAGTCTGGAAACATTTGATCAATATAAGATTTAATTATGCAAGGGAATTACGTGCATATGATCAAGTATCAATAAACTCTTCCTTCCAAGCAGTTTCTGTACAAAGAGATTTTTTCACTCAAACTGCATCAAAACTGGATTCTCTCTGTTCTGACATCCTCTAACTCCCTTCTTTTTAAAGCAATTAATAAATTAACCCAAATGCAAACACTGTGAAGTAATGTTAAATTACTATTTTTGTGTGTGTGTTTGTCTCACTTACTTTGGAGATCAAAAACTTAAAATATTTGAAATACAGTTATAGAGGTTTGGTAGTCAAATGAAGAAAAAGTACACAACACAATTAAAATAATTATTTATAAGATGATTAACTGTCTTGACTGAATAAAATGTTTACATATTTATACGGTGCGTTTTACAAATGGTCTCACAGGCAGACTTTCTATTCATGCAGATGAAACATTAGACAATAAACTACGATTTAGGGCTTGTTTAAACTTTTAAAGCAGTGCACTGACTTTGCTTAACCTTAGTCTGAGGAGTCTCTTCCCAGACAAAACACAATAAAAATAGCCCCATCAATGTGACTCATTTAATGATTCTGAAAGTTCCATCATATTAAACACCAGGTGGACTGAGATCACCGATAAAAGACCACACTGGTGGACGTGCTTTTATAGATGATTTAAACAGATGAGTCAGGGGTGAACTCGCTCTTATTGGTGGTTTGGGGTTTGTTTTCAGACCTGAAGCTGCGTTGCCTGAGGTGAAAGACTGGAAGTGACATTTAACAGAAAAATCTATACAGCAATGAGTCACTTCGACTGTGTTGGAGGAAGAGTTTGTTGTGTGTGACGCGCATTCAGCTGCTAAGCGCCGGTAAAGTTGAAAGATGTTAAGGTAAATCAGACTTTGCTGTAATTTGGTTTGAGAAAATCAAAAAACTGTCATCTATCTATCCATCCATCCTGTGTGCCGCTATCGCTTTGCCAGAGAACATTCCCAGGAAGTGTGACGATGCCGACGCAGCTCATTATGATGGAAGATGCTAAAATAAAAATATCTTTATCGCCTAAATATATATATATTTCATTTCACAGCTACATTAGCACTTTATCATTTTGTTATTGGAACTAATCATCCACATACAAAAAGAAAGCTGTAAAGCCAGATGTTGAACATCAGTTTGGATGTGGTGGTGGTGGTGGGTGAATCAAACAAACCTCCACCCAGGGAACCAGCATTCATGTCCTGTTTGAGACTGAAACAAAAGAGAGACACATTTAAACTTTGTTTGTAATTTAATACTAACTCATACATGTATCATATACTTTCTTATCTTACCAAAAATGTTTTCCGAAACTGAAACAGCGAGTATTTATGCCTTACGTCTATCAACTTAAACTGCAGGTCACATGACCTGAAGTACTCACCAAACTGCCTTCGTTCCTGCACATCCAAACCTCATTAAAATCAGACAGTATTAAATGATTGGTAAATAAGACTCAACTGCGTGAAATGACTCATAAAATGTCCATAATAGTTCTGTGCTATTTATACGCCATCTCATTTAATCCTCCACTCTCTCTCTCTCTCTCTTTCTAAATCCTCCCCTCCCCTCGTCTATCGATCGTCAACAAACAAAAAACAAAAAACAAAATAAGAAATTCCAAAACTAAAACGTACATTTTTCACGCTCAGTTTCTGATGTTACACAATCAGGATTCATCCTGCTGCAGCCTGAATTCATGAATGCTTCAACATTTGCTATTCTAAGCCCAAAGTTTCATAATCCCCCCCAAAGAGCCAGCTGTGACACGCTTATAAAACCAAATATGATTCTTACGAACAGAAAAAAATGAAAAACACACCAAAATTATTGCAACTCTGTTATGTGCTGATGTCAATTCCTCTTAAATACTATTTCAGCAGTCAGAGGACAGGGCAGTGTTTCAGAAGTATGATTGAAATTCTTTGAAAATATGGAAACCTGTGTTCTTAAAGATCTTAAAACTGATCGGCACGCTAAGATAAATGGATACCGTCATCAAAATTGAAAGGCGCATGTAATTTTTGTGTGCCTAATTTCCATGCAGCAGTGAGCACGTGTCCCTCTGTCATGTCAGTCAGTTGGAGGCTAACCACGCTAACTTGATTTGGCCAAAGACAAAATATCTTTGTCTTTCCAATGTTTCCTCATCCTCACAATTACCGGTAGTGAGATTTAAATTCTTGCTGTGACCAGACCGGTAGTTGCTTGTCATCTCTCACAGTTTCCATGGTGATGATAGAGACAGGGGATGCCTCCACCTGACAGCAGCATAATTATTACTTTGTACTGGAGAACACATCAAAATGCATTTTTGCAAAGAGCAACATAGACATTTCACATCTGCCTCCTACAATGGGTGATTGATGAATTTTTCAACATTCAAATCTCACGTGAAGGCCGTATTAAAATGAATCGGCACGCGATACAAGACAAGACGTTTCGGTTTGCGTAAAGACCGAAGGATTTGTTGAGGGTCCCATCAGGATGGCGTAGAAAACAGTAGGCCCTATTTTCTCTACACATTATTATGATGAATTACAGCTGTCAGGAATATGGCTTTGCCCTCCTTATGAAAACCACTCCAGATTACTGAGAGCCAAATCATTTCCCCTTGGAGAACCTTGTAATAAACTTCTAGTCAAGTTACAAACATTGTAAAAGCAGTGGCTCATTTTCTGACATCAAAACAATTGCAATCCCGGAGGCTTATTTATTGGTTAAAATAAAAACAATCAATTCTCTTTGGCTGAATTCTGCTCGTTTGGCGCGGTGAACGTTCTGTCCTGATGCTGAAGAATAAATGCACTAATCCTACATGCATT
Source organism: Brachionichthys hirsutus (assembly GCF_040956055.1). Taxonomy (NCBI): domain Eukaryota; kingdom Metazoa; phylum Chordata; class Actinopteri; order Lophiiformes; family Brachionichthyidae; genus Brachionichthys; species Brachionichthys hirsutus. Next base: position 6,055,719 of record NC_090916.1, on the reverse strand, counting down.
TTCTACGCTGCTTGCATTCAGTCGCTGCTGTGGTTTCTAGCGAGTCTACTTTGTAGAGCTGTAATGGCGGCGTGGGCAGGTGACGTGCCTGAGATGGATACCGATGTTAGCGAGGAGATTTGCTCTACGCCTCTGCCTAAAGGGTGGGAAAAGGCGGAGGAGAAGTCAATAAGTTAGACATTAGAAAAACACATTGGTGCCTTGTTATTATGAAATGACTTCTGCGTGGACGCCGCATCAATATTCACATCCTTTATCTCGGCTCCGACTTGTTTCTGCCCTTGAGTTCCCCGCCCGTAGAGTTTTTCTCAATCGCGATCAATAAGCGTGGAGCAAAGCTATCAGAAAATCCTGTCCTATTTGCGAGTGCATCAGATACAGGAAGTGCCGCTCCTTCGTTGAGAGTTCATTTAGTCCTCCTGCAGGTGAATCTGTTGTTTTTTTGGGTCTGTTTTTAAATAAAAAGTGGTTGTCAAGAATTTTACCTGTTGAAATAAAGGTTTAACAAAGAAGCTTTTAGTTATGCTCATGCGATTTGATGTTTCAAGTCTCTTCACGTATGGATGCAACGTCTATTACTTTCTTTTTTTATTTCAACCTCTTCTTAGCAAAAATCAGGTTGCATTGAATTAGAGCTGCTGCTGGACGATGGTTTTAGGTATCTTTGACGAAACACTGTAGTTTTATTTTTATGTAACTCCTTTGACCTTTTTTTCGAACACACTGCATTTGTTGCTGCTCCGCCGCTGCGGAAAGCATTCTGAGATTCTCTCTCCGGCTCAAGCTGCAGGAGCAGATCGGGGAGCGGCTGAACTGATATGGCCTAAATTATTCTTCACTTCAGAGTCTTTTTCTGCTTAGCTCAGCACTGCAGCACCTGGTGCACACAGCAGAGCCTGGTTAAAACGTCACACATAGCAATGAAATCACTCCAAATCTCATTTTGTTATTTCCATTATGAGTGTATTTGGCACCAATTGCTCCATTTTATTGCAGATAATGTGACCTATTTGCCATGCATTGTTGCTATCGACCGTCTGTTTGATACCATTTCCGATTTATCACCCCGCTTTGTGTTGGCTGTCATGGGTGAAATCTAAAATGCATTATTCATCGTGAAACCAAACTGTTATTAGACTCTAATGTAATTTCCCTTAAGAAAAAAAAAATACCACCAGCTTTCTTTCATGCTACTCAGTGAAGTGTCTCAGAATATAAATGACTTGTTGAATCCCTGTCAAGCTATTATGCTAAGCCTGTTCAATACCCCCAAAGAAGAGGGCAATGAGAACAGTGAACCCGAGTCTCTTACTTTGCGTCGTCATGCAGCGATGAGAACGAGAAGACAGAGGCAGGCAGGAATCACGGAGGCTCACACAGGCACGAAGGGTGTCGGCGATGTCTTCAAAGTTCCATCGCACAACAAACTCAAACTCATTTAGAGTTAACTGTGTGTCGCCTGGGTTTGGATTCTTCTTGCAATCCACACCATGACCATGATCTGGTTAAAGGATTATTCCGGTAATACATAAATGCAAAAGGTGGCACAAGGGTTTGAGTTTTATACCCACCAGAACCTTTTTTGTGTGTGTCATAGTGAAATATATAAATCAGTACCGGTAAGTGCCCTCACTGACTGATGCCCAGATTCCAGAACTTTCATTTCGACGCACATTAGCCTCTGGGAGGAAGGAAATTAAGCATGGCCCAGTTGAACCATTTGGTGCACACACTGTTATAAGGCAGAAACTCGTGACACAAGCACTGAATAGTCCAATATTAAATTTAAACATCTGAGAGACTGTCATGTCTGTGCCATGGAAATGAACACGCATGGGTTTAAAGAGAGAAGAATGGGATCGTGCTCGACTCCACGAAAGGCTTTAGGTGTGTGTGCTCTCTTATGTGATATATAGTTGTGATCATTTGTAGCGTGCAATAATTAAAAGATCCAGCAGTTAAAATCGACTGCTAATAAACACAAAGTGCTTTGTTAAATTTCCTGTGGGCCAGTTTCCTGCACAATAAACATAACTCACACAGCAAAATTAACCGAATCATCGTACAGTAATTCCAGATCAATTTGAGGTTATCTGGAGTAGAAATGAGTTCTAGTAGTAATTAGTTGCTTAATTCCTTTCCATTATTGTCCCCATTGGCACGACTGATTATATTTAACATATCATGGTGATTATTAAAATAAACATTAAGCAGCTCCTATTCCTCTCATTAACAAACGCAACATGGCTTCGTTAAATATATGAGAAAGCCGTCATGATGGTTTCTAAACTTTTCCTTTCAATGTTTTTCTTTTGGTAATCGGCCATTTCAGCTCGGAATAATCTCTTGAAATTGTCGAACTTAATTGAGGAACTGATCCCAGTGCAGCTGGAGCGCACGTCACTTCGGTTGTCAGCGTCAACAAAGTGTTTGCAAATTTGACGTCCTCTAGCCTCGCCGATATTTTCAACAACATCATTACTAATCATTAAAAGCTCATCATGCGAGGACGTGAGGCTGTGGCTAAAAGGAACAGTGACAGGGCAGATGAGCTCCTTGCTAATGGAGTTTGGCATAAAGGCGGCCTATATAGGCATTAGCCTTTGATGGGAATGGCACTCGGGGGGCCGTCCACGAGGACCTGAAAGACTAATTGACTTTTCACATGAATTCTTCCCATGCTATCGATTACCATTAGAGTATTTGGTCCCAGGAGGCATTTCTTGTCTTCATTTACATATGTAACATGGGGACAGAAATGTTGTATCTGCATTAGTAATATGCCCATGAATTTACATCCCATCTAATATGACAATGGAATCTGGAGAAAAGACTTCTACTCATTACAAGTATTTTTTACTTTTTCTTCCAGAATAAAGCCCCGTCATGAGCTGAAATCTGTAGAAATGTGTTTTCGTATCCAGCAAAAATTCTGTCACCTTTCTTTAGCTGATCTTTATTCAGAGGCTGCAATTTAGGAAAAGCGCCAGCTGGCCTGGAAACTGCCGTCCTGCAGTGGCACCCACAATCTGACGAAACGCCAGCGAGCAGCCAGCGCGAACTCACCTACTGCCAAGTCGTGTGTGAACACGGACCAGAGGGACTCCGTGTTTTAAGAGGAAAACAGAAGGAGGGGGACGAATTTAGCCTTCTTGTGCGCCATAAATCTTCACTGGCAGTTTGAATGTCAGCTGAGGCCTAATTTGTTTAGAGGCCATCATATCTCTGCTATGAAATCTGTACATTAATATTAAAAAATATGTGCTGGAAGAGATTCTTTTTCTCTGTGGCTCCGTCTCAAATGGCTTTTTTTTACTCCACTGAACACTGTAGAGATTATACAGGGTAATAAAGTTACAGCGCGGTGCAGCATCTGTGAACTTTTGACTGGGGGGCATTTTCAGCACTTTGTTTGCTGAAGTATAGAATAGATTTCAGCTTATTGCCACTTGAGCTTGTTTTTTTTTTGTTTTGTGTGTGGCTTTTATCCATAATTTTCCAAACTTTGTTCACCAAAGTTATTGTTGGGATCTGGAAACAACTCATCTCCACAACTTTAATGATCAATGATCAGATGATCAGGTAAAAACCAGTCAATCATTTGGCATGATCATTCTAAAACAATGCATTTGGAGGTAAACTTTATAGATGGGGGGAACTGAAATGTCAAAACGGGCAACATGTTGGTTAAATATTTATTGACTATGGGATCAAATGCTATAATCCCCATTCTGATGAACTGACTGAAATTAACTCATTGACTGCCAGTCATTTTCAACTCAGCTATGTGCTGATTGCCCCAGTTTTTCATGCATTTGTCCCAATTGTCCAAGCCCCACAGAATATTCTTTACTATGACTATGCAAACGCCGAACCTACCAAATGAAAGATTAAAGTATCTTCTTTAATCAGGAAAAATAAGTGTGTTCCTATCATTTTCCGTTCTGGAGTTATTGGCCGTTTCCATCATTGATCGTCCTGCGCTACAATATAAAATGTGCATGAATCTGCAGCCACTAATGATGCAGTATTTACTCCTGAGCTTGAGCATATATTTAATTATTACCCCCATATGTCTTCAACAGGCGGAAATACCTTCATGGATGAACAACCCTGCCATCAGACCAGATGATTCTGCAAAACACTGACTTATGTTCGATGATGATTTTTGTTCTTTATCATAAAAACTAGTGAAAGATTATGGATAAAATAAACAGCGGCATAAAGGAAAAAATAGTTACATATAGGAAAAGGCTTCCTTATTTACAGTTAAATGGCTTCCTCTCTCCTCCCACATTGTTGTCATACTGATGGTGAGTCATCAAACTATCAGACAAGCCATACCATCGTCTGTGAGTCGGCTATAAAGCAGCCGTAAAAGGATGTTTCCGCTACAAGCCATTAGCACTTGTTGGGAAGTCATGCAGGTGCCAGGTCGGCTCACGCTCGAATTATAAATCTTTTCTCGATGTTAATTTTTTTACATTATTTTTCCCTGACTGATGCCAAATAACAAAGATACAACATCCATGGCAGCAAGTTCACGAAGAAGGTTCAGCTTCCCCTCGATCCAAAAATTTACACATGTATTTAAAAAAAACATACAAATAACTGATTGGAATTAAATTCAATCCTGGAATGTGAGAAAAAAAAAGTCTAAAAATGAAAATAAAACTTTTCTTCTCAGTCAGGGATTTCAACAAGCACTATGTGGAGGAGTGATTGAAGCAGTTAGGAGAGTAAGACCTGTGTGAACTGAGGGTTTATATCGTTCCACGGCAAATAAATCTCACTCACCGTATCGTGTGACACGCTCGACTCTCCAGTCGCACCTTTGGTGCTGCTTTTTACGTTGCATTGTACCGAGCGTCAGTTCACACGTCTCTCCGTGAAAGGTCTCGAGGTTCCAGCTTTAAAGTTTAAAACTCCCGTTTGATAGAAATACACGATGCTGAGCAAACTGGCTGCAAAATCAGCCTTTTTGGAGAGCATCAATGAAATGAACTGACTTACAGGTGCGCTGTTCATTGAATATGCCATGGAATATGGATGAAAAGGTGAACACAAAAGGGGACGAAATGGAGAAGAGAAAAGAGCCAACAAGACCTTTGGGCAGAGTAAACACATTCAATCCACACCATTGCATGTGTGCAGGATTTTTCTGTAATATCACGTGGCAGTGATTTAAAGGGTGATGCTGAAAGTAGTCTCTGTCTTTGCGTTGACATCTTAAAAACATAAATTGTAAAGTAGAACATTACAGTCCCATTTCCACTCGGGTTCCAGACGAGACTCGATTGTTTCTTGCATTTCCATAAGGTGATGTGAGACAGTTCCCATTCCATGTAGCACATGAACCCAGCGCCATTATAAAAGTTCAGATACTTTCGACCATTTCTCTCTCTCTCTCTCTCTCTCTCTCTCTCCACACGGGAAGAAACAGCTTGCGTCCCACTCCATATGCTACCCATGTTTGTGTTGAAAATATTAATCACTTCAACTATACAGTAAACTTGAATTATCATCTGTCATTTTAATTGAACACCCAAATAACCTGGGAACAAGCCTTGTATTCTAACCAGTGAGAAATTAATCTTAATTTGGGAATCTTAGTGAAGCTCATCAATTGCAGGTGGCGAAGAATAAAGATTTGATCAGAGCTCTGGAGAAGCTTTAGCAAACGACTACAGTTCTTTAACTCAAAGAAACAGTCTTAATCGTCCTTGATCGACTAAACTAAAATCTGTGCTCCTGTTCAAGCATCGCATTCAAGGTCTTTTTAAGGACTTTACGTGACCAATTCCCTGAAAAATGAAGACCCAGCCAAAATAGTTTGAAGCATGAATCAAGGTTCATTACTGTTATAATCACTCATGGAGACACATGTGACAGTTTTCTCCATACAAGTGGTGCAGTTCTATATTCTTGCATAAAATGCATCAATTTCTCTTTACAAGTTTTCAAAAGGCATCCAGGACCGTGCGTGTTCCCAGCTCAACTCACCAGGAGCAGCTTTGCAGAAGGGTCGCTAAATTATTAAACAGGGACGATCTCATCAATTCAATCCTGACTGGGACAAATCGGATAAGACACCGCTCCTCGTCTTCAGTTTTGCCCCGAAACAGACCCTCGGTCTGGTGAAGGCAAGGCTTTTAAACATTTTGACCAGGCCTTACTTCTACGCTGCTTCTCTATTTTGGCAGTGACGGTCGAAAGGCACGCCTCCGGGAACGCTCCAGCCCAGCCCTATCTCCAAGACCCCTGAGATCCTACATTACCATGCAGCCCCAGCACAGCTTCATTAAAGTTTCATTGTGTCTGGAAGCAGGCTTGACAGGCGCTCTAACCTGCCTGCCTGGATCTCACCTCCGACCAAAACGACAAATGTTCCTCCACCTGACACCGCTTCCTCACAGTTTTTTACCTTCATGTCTTCCTCTCTGCTCCTTCACTTCCTCTTAAGTCATATGAAATGCTCGCCGTCTATAGGCCTGCTATTTAATTAATGGGCCTGAAGACTTGCTTTTAGCTGCCTTTTCCGGGATCTTAGCTTAGAAACATAACAGAACATATGAAGAAGGTAATTATCTGTACACCAAACCATATAACCTTTCTGTCTCTGCCTTTAGAAGTCCATCTGTGAAACGGAAATAACTTTATTTTAGTTTGAGGCGGTTATGTGATGGCTTTTATCTGGTGTGAGGCTCTCTGATATGACATTAACAGTACTGGAGTGTTATCCTGGAGCTTCCCAGCAGCGGTTGTGTACACACCGAGCCAATCTGTCGATGGACTCGAGAGGATCCTCTGCTAAATGCAGTCTGGAATCCATTGGACTTCCTTGCGGCTGTATTTGTAGCACAGCAGTTACCGTCTGTGTGCCTTCCCTGCAAAGGGAGTTCTGCTTAAACAGAACAGGATCTCTGGGAGATTCTTTTTTTGGACCAGCCAGAAAGACAATCCCATCATCCCTGTTGTGGCAAACAATTAAATGCAATGGCAGCTATTGTATGTGTGGCCAGTGTGTCAATAGTTCTCTGCAATCAAATCATTGCTGTCATACCTTCTGAGCGTTTAGCAGCTTTTGAAGCTGCGGGAATTCAAAGATCAAGAGATTTGCTGCGCTATTAAAAGATACTGATAGATCTGCCTGTGCTCAGGGCAAAGATGCTATTTTTAATCCCATTTCTACACATCTTTAATTCAATGCCGTTGATCTCATTAGTCATATCCCGCTAACAACGTCGTTCTTACTGGTGAGGGTGACACAGCAGTGCTACTTATGCTCACTCTTTCCTGCTGCTTGGGCTAAGGTTAGGGTTATCTACCCATATCTACCTTACCTGATTCTTCTAAGCACCTTTACTGTGAACATTCTAAGTCTACAATAATCTTTAAACTCCTCACACTGAGCTGATTTTAGTGCAATAGAGGAACTGTCAAAGTGAACATGTTTAACAGGATCCCTTACTCCAAAAACACATCAAACATGCCTGTTATTTCCACACTGCCTCTATGCAGATGATGCAGGTGTATACCTTAGTTTACATTTTGACTTATGACATCCTGGCCATGCATTCAAAAGCACGCTTTCTATAAGTTGTTATAGGTCATGCCTTGTTTAGACTGGTCACCAGAGACACACAAAAACAATTATCATTACCAGCAATTACTCTCATCTCATTAACTGCTGACAGATTCTGTAAGCCACATCCTTTCAAATCCATCCTGCAGAAATTAGAGGTGCTTCCCCCTGAGGTTTTGGATGAGATAAACAGGCCAAATAATCAACTAACCACACTGTGAACATTCAAGCACTCAGCGGGGAAATAAGCATCCAGCGCCGGGCTGTGGTTCAGCACCGCCTCTTTTCCTCCTTGTGTCAACATGGCGTTTGTTTCTGCTGAGACAGGGTGAGCAAGAGAGAGATAGTGCGGCGGTTAACAAGTGAGAGATGGAGACAAACAGAGTGATGGAGGGACTGATGATTAGAGGGAGTGATGCATCCGCCGGGTGCAGCGGTAGGTGGGGGGGGCCGTTCAGCATCCAACGGGCCTGATTCACACACAGCAGCTGCAACACAGGGAGCAAACTAGTGTCATCTCCCGTAGATGAGTGATGGCTGTGGGAGAGGGACTGAAGATGTGGTGTGGCACATGGCCTGTTACCATGGTGATGAGTCCCATGTCGACCCACAGAATATAAATTAATTGCAGTTTTTTTTTTTTACGTGAACATTCTTCTCCGATTCTCGCTAAATTTCCGCATCAACCTCTCACCCACTTTTGTTCATGCAGACAAACGAGAGCCGAAACGCTCTGACATTTTTAGGTGGCGCTGATTGCAAGATAATATATCAAGCATAGCGATCATTTGTTATCACACAGCTGTAACCAATGCTGAAAGGCACAAAGCAGGAGAAACAAACTTGTCCCGGCAATGCTAAAAAAAAAACATGCCGATTTCCATTTTATACTGCACCTTGACGTGTCTGACAGGCTGCTGTGGAGAAAAAATTATTCTGATGTTCAGAAGATGAAAGACCGCAGGTGGCAATGAGCAGGAGAGAGGCGACCCAGCGACAGGAAGGAAAAACACAACGGCAAAATGTACAGACAATTCCTTCGCTCTTGTCAGTTAATATTACCGCTGGAGCACATCAGACGTGCGCTGTCGAGCAATTTGCATGATTTACATGAAACCGAGCAAATACTTAGAATACCCAGATTAATGCTGAATATAATCCCATAGCAAAAAGGCGCAGTAGTTACTTTGCATCTCATCTCAACGGCCGTTGTGGAGGCCGCTGTCTTGATTCACGGGACCCAGAAGGATGGGCAGCTGCTTAATCCACTGAGTGTTACAGTCATTTATTGCCCTTATAATCTTGATCTTTATTGGTTTTGCATGTGAACAGAACAGCAGTTTGAAAGGATATGAACCTGCAGCTCCCCTCATCCTGAGTTTTAGTCCGTAGCTCCAGCTCCGGCTACAAATCCAGCATGTGCCTCAGGTAGACTGCCTCCGCATGACAGTTTAGTTAGAAGTTGTGAGGAGGAGGCTAGGATGCGACTTGAACCACCCTGCAGCTCCAAATGTTTATCCTTTTGCCTTGTCTCCACCATAAACAGTCAGAATTAAATGTTGCTATTTCATGTTCACAGCAAATGCAGGCAGTGCTGGACCCGAACAGCGAGAAAACAAAGTACTGATGTTTCTGTGAAATCACAAATGCATTCAAGTGACTCCGGAACCACATTATTAATCTTCCACAGTTAGTAAAATTGGTAGAACACATGAAAGGTGCATCATGGGAAGCACAGAAGGAGCACAGCAGCGGTCTAGTACTAAAATCTAGCAACAAAACAAATAGATGATTGTTGCTTTAAGACTTCATTTCCCGTTCCTCTGAGCCATAGAAGGAGTCCCCTGTGAGCAGACACCACAGACTACGGGAAATGAAGCAACGCCATTGGCTGCAGCCTTTCTGATAGCATCCTGCGTCCCGGGCACAGTCTGTGGGCCGCTGCCACGGCGAGAGTCGAGCAGGAGGTGAGAAATATTGATCATCTTTGCATGGCACATGTAGTCACAGCGGTCGCGAGGCCCTCGTAGCAGCTGGAGATATAAGCCTGGCTTTGGAGAGTAAAAGGTTGGGGTTAGGGTTAGGGTTAGTTGGATTGGCGTAGTCGACGTGCTTTAAAGTGTCAGGTTTAAAGACCGAGAGGAAGAACATGAATTTTTGTGGGTCAGAGTGTTTGAAATTCAGCGTCTCCATGTCAGTTCTATGTCAGTCATGGTGTTTTGAATTAACTCTGATGTCACAACCGTTGAGTTTCTCTGATTAGGTCCTCATACACTGAAATAAGAATAGAGATCCAAATAATGTGTTTGCTTGAAGACTATCTACAGGTTGTCTGTTGCTTTTCTCATCCAGTCTTATTTGGCAGGAATGTTCATTTATCTTAACGTCTATAAGAGAGGGAGCAATATGGAAACAAGAAACCCGAGCAGAGGCAATTTCTCACAATCACAACCGGTTAATAGATTCTCGAAATTTGTTTTGCTGCAGTGGTTCCCTCGCGGACGGCTCTCTGGAAAGGAGGGAGATTAAAAAATAAAGTATTGCAGGCAAAATGTCAGTCCGACTCCTCGCATTAAAGTGCAGCTCATCAAAAAAACAACAACTTTGTTTTCCAGGAGCAATTCATACGGTTCTCAGTCAAAAGAAAAACAAGTGGATATATTTTCTGACCTTACTGGGAGGCCAAAGAGTCTGTTGTTCCACATAACATCCACAACACTCATGCTTATATATTTCCTCTATTCTCCACATGACTTCATCGCTCTGACCAGATCACGACACTTAAATAGCCTCGGCGCCAGGACGGACATAAAAACATTGATTTTATTCTATGGAGGCTACACCCGTTCTCATTTTGTACGATGTCGACTCCAGTAATCCCTGCAGGGACGTGTGAGATGGCTGATTGAGGAGGTGTGATCCTGGGGTCAGAAAGTCCAAAAAAAAAAAAAACTCCTGCAGTTTTTCACACTTGCACTGTCTCGATTGTGAGATCGAGGATGGAACCAGCGTCACATGGGAGAGTCAGGGGTGTTTGTGTGCAATGACGATCAATGACCTCAAATAATCAATTTCAAAGGCAGCTCTCCTCTGGCCTTTCCTCCCACAGCTGAAATAAATATGCCTAATTACAAACACCAAATGCTGTGATTTTTTCCAGAACGATTAGAGCACACAGAGACACTAAGCTCTCTGGGAACGATTTCACTATTCCGGAGCATTTCCTTGGAAAACGAATGCTTTACAGTATCTGAGGGGGAACTTTGGTAAATCTGATTAAATAGCACATCATCTGCGGCCTTAAGCTTCTCCTTTGCAGCATTCCCCCACCGTTGAACCGAGTCTCACAGCTTCCGTAAACAGATGATCATATCACTGGTGCAGGGAAACGGTAGTCATGAGATGCTGTGAGGGAAAATGTTCAATGCTGCGGATCGCGAGGTTCACTTAGCGGGCATACAAGTAATTTCTGTTCCGGCTTTTCCCAAGCAGAGGTAAAGTTCTCGCAATTTAAAGCGTTACATTTGTGTCAGTCCACATGAGCTGGTCCGTCACAAACTGACCATCAAAGGTGTGTCCGGACTGTTACAGATTGCAGACAACTTACTTCATTAACATTAGCATGAGCTCATTAAAGCAGGCGCTGCTTCTAAAAAGGTTCGGATGAGAGAACGAATCCGGCAGCCGGGCCTCTGCGGATTAACGCCCTCTCCCATCATGCCTGCGGGGCGAGCCGGGGCGGCAGACAGCGATGATTAGCCGCTGCGTGCGGTGGATTTATGACAGCTCCTCATTTTCGTGTCAGCTCAGCGACTGTGCTAACACGAACACACACATTTAATATCCTCCTCTTTGATCAGCCCGATGTGAGCGCGTCGTAGAATCTGTGTTATCGGTGGCGTTTACTGTATGTCCTAGTCAAAGTCACAACTTCTGACATTTCACACCTGATCATTATAGGATCAGCAGAAATGACCTCTGGAGACAGCAGGGATGCTGAAGGCTGCCGCTCAGCGTGGGTGGATCAGAATGCTACCGCAGAACGCATGTAGTGAAGTACCTCATTGTTCTTATGAAAGACGTCGGCACTCGTTGGATTGGGCCGTTACTGAATGACCCCCCACCTACGTTCTTTTAACAGAAAAGCCGCTCACTCCGCTGGACGTCGCCTCACAGAACCAACCAGCAGCATCGGATGCTGCTCAAAGCCTGCGTCGGTGTTTAAGTCTCAAACGCGTAATGATTTATTGCAGCCCTATCTCCATCCATTCACCGACTGCCTCCGGGGCAGACTCCGACTTACACAGGAGAAGAATCGGATCGTAGTTGCATCACATTTCTTGTTTTTTTTAATGAGATGGATTGGATTCCTGCAAAGTGAACAGAGGCTTCTGCATTGTGTTACAATCACCCCTCTGCACAATACCATGAAAGCATCTTGTGCCAACAGTCCCACGATGCAGAGTGTTGCATTGTAAAGATTTTTGGTTTTGCTGTAGTCACACTCACAGTAACCCCAATCTTCAGTCAACATATGGAAGGAAGAGTAAACAAACACATTTGTTTCTGTTGCCATGTCCGACTTAATGAAAAGCACCAGTAGAGCGGCTTTAATAAAACCTCTGGACAGCTGTCCTGGCTGCCCCCCTCCCCCCCAGTGACTCCCCCAGCTGATCCTGGCTCAGTAGTGAGACAGTAAGGATGCTCGTCACGCCCAGGCCGGTCCCATGTCCCTTCAACAGCCATTTGATTAGAGCTTTTCAGCAACAGGGAGACAATGAGGCAAAGCTGCGTCCTAACGCTGGGCTGTGAAATCCTTTTATTGTCCTCTCTCCCGTCAGGAGACCCTTCAGCGGTCTCTGGACCAGAGTACAGATTACTGCGTGGGCCGACGTGACCGCTGGGGGGACACATTTTTGAGTGTTCATAAATGGTCCTCATTGGATAAATCAAGTGTGATTCAACAACTTTAAATTCACCAAAGCGCCACTACACAATACTTTGGTCCCAAACAGAGTGGCTTCTCTGTAACGTCGCCGCTGGTTATAAATTAAACACATGAAACACTTATGATTAAAGGATCCATGAAATGGCGTTTGGAGAACCGAAGGTGTTTGGCGCCGGTCACTTTTATGGCACTACAGCCCGGCTCAGAAGTGAGCAGAGGCGATAGATGTCCCGGTGTCTATTTTTAGTCTTCCAGTTGCTCGTCTGCTGCTCCTTCTACTGTCTGTGGTCCCCTCATTGCTATTGTTCTAAAAAAGGATGTGGCTGGTTTTTTTTCGTGTTCTCGCCACACACATGCAGAAGACAGTCGTTATTTTCCCGTTTGCCTTTTCACTCACGTTGTCTCTTCATTCAGATCCTGCGAGACGCCCAGGTGAAAGACAACCTGCCGAGTCAAAGAATGGCTGCTGAACTATTAAAGGCATACTGGCTGAGGCCCATTAATTAGGATTGCCAGTAATATGCTTTCTAAGTGCATTTCTCGATGGTTCTTCCTACACAGAGGAAACATGCAGGTGATTCAAAAGGCACAAAGGGAGGAGGAAGTGCGTCGGGTCTGCATTGTTTTGCCGTCTTTCCATGAGCGTAATACACTTGCTTGGATTCTCACGCTGGGATAATGCTTGTCTTCCACTCCGCCTAATGGAAATAAACAAATGTGTGCATGCCTAATCCCTTTAATTTTAGTGCTGGGGAGGAAATTAAAAACAAGCGAATGGAAATCACTGCCAGGTTTCATTTCTGCTGTCGTTTCACATCGTGGATCCCTGGTGCTGCACTGGAAGATCTGGACAAATGCTGTGAGACACTGCTTTCACTGACACTTATCAAAAAGGAAATAAACCCAATTCAGCGTCCTCGGCCGCCGCTGTCTGTGCTTGATGAAAAACACGGATTGAATGCCTCGTGACTGAATCCAATTATATTTGGAAAGCCGTAGCTGTGTTGTTTCTTTTAGATTTTGCGCTCGCCTTCCTGCCAGCTGAGACGCCGCGCTCGTCAAGACTAAATGCTCCCCAAAAAACACCAAATACAATACTGGGCAAAATTAATTTGGGAAAATAAAACTGAGGGAACTCCTGCTAACATAAAAAGAACAACTGAAGCTAGTCCCAAGAAAAAAATAAATCCTAATTAGTAATTACTTTTTGATTCTGCCACTTTGCAAAAAAGAACCTGAGGCAATCAAAGAGTGTTTAGAAGGCAGGTTTAGCGTTTGAGCTACTGCCAACAACAGCCCAGAGCCCAGAGGCCTTAATTCTGCTGTAATTACCTGGAGTCTGGACTGAATAGTAAACAGATGCTGAGGCTATTGTATAAATAAAACCCAAATTTAGTGACTACAGACTGATGCCGACCGATGATCAGAGATCACCTATACTTCTTCTTACTATATGTCAACGATTTTTTACTTTAAGTCCAAGAACTACGAAGCATGCTGAATGAATAGAACATTAGAACTCAGTAACAGAATCTACAATGGAGATGGATCCAAACATTATCCGGGCGTCAACGCAGGTAGATTTTTTAGTTAGATGAATCCTGGCTTGGAACTTGAAGTGAGAAGACTTGAAGGTCTCGGCTCTGCTTCCACTCATGTCTCGAACATGGACCGTATGTTTTAGCCGACGCAGGTGCCGCTTCCAGGCTACAGCAGCTCCAGTAAGTGCAGAGTCCATGTTAAAATCAATTGAGCACCCGTCTGCTGTCGTATATCTGGAGATCCAAATCATTTAATGAAGCAACCTCACTGAGAATACAGGGAGCAGTCGTATCGGCGAGTTTAAAGATGTGCAAATTTAATTTATTTATAAAAAAAGTATATATTTTATTAATATTGAATTAAAATTTATTGTAATATTGTAATGGAAAATTTTGTTGTTAAAAAGGGTTATTCTAATTATGAGCTTAGAAAGAACTATGTGTAATTATTTATTGAAGGTTTTCTTCACAAAACCCCCTGAAAAACATGTTTATGTTAAATATCCCAGCTTGTCCGTATAGCGAGTAAACGCTCCTATTGTTTATCACAATAATAAACAGGAACCTTGTTTTGACTAAAGGTTCTTTTGTATGTGCGTGAAGATTTCTTTTTCTTTTTCTTTTTTTTTTGCAATTATATGATTTTATTTGAAACATTTCCACATCCAGCTAACGTCCCACTGAACCACTGGAGGGTAGGTAGCATACAGTGAAAGGAAACATGTTCACACATCAACACAAACTATTACTGTGATGATACACATATCACAAATTACCGGTACTCTAACCGGTTTATACAAATATTAACATTTAAATAGTGTATAAACAGGAACAACAACTGAAAACTTACAATTTAAAATAGTACATTTCAAACCCATAATAAGGGCTGTGCATAGATAGATAAATAAATAAATATACACACATAACACTAAACGAATAAATAAACAATAAAACACTTCCTAAAAATGAGAGCATTTTTCCAACAGGTAAATATAAAAATGTAACATGTTTTATTTCAACAACAAAAAAATGCTCTGGATGTCCTGAAGAGAGGCACCTATACCCCTCCACTGCCGAGACACAGGCTGTGACTGTATTTGGACATCCCATAATCCAAGCACTGTAAATGTGTACAGATGACAGAGCACTTTCTAACTAGCCATGTAAAGACAGAGAATTAAACAGAACCAGAATCACTCACAAACACCAGGAGGATCAAAAAGCGCAGGAAAATACGGAAACAACCACGGCAACAAATCAGCCGTTCGAGATCTTCATCAGCACTGCCAGACACCCGGGTGGCGTTTCTGGCGTTCATTTGTACGGGTGGGGACGGTGGAGGTGTTTGGGCTTGGCTCGCCTTGAAAGTCCGATCCGAATCGGCCGTGAGCAGGTCCTCAGAGGCTCTAGTTTCCTGGCTCGCTCAGGAGGTCCTTCACAAAAAACAACGACAAAAAAATATATAATATATGAGCCTGGCAGTCTGCTCGCGCTGCATTTGCTTCTGCTAATGGTTGCAAAGATGTTCCTAAGGCTTTCAGCTTCTTAACCGTAGCTGACGAGATAAACAGGGCGCCTCTCAAAGTGCAGAGAGAGAGAGAGTGGCCGTGTTGTCAAACTGACATGGTGAACAAACTACATCTCCACGTAGGCAGGTTGTTAGCCTGACTGTCTCCTTGGATATGCAAGGGGGGGCCAGCCTACTTAGCTTCCAGAAGACGAAGATAGATAATACAGTGGAAAGCAGCTAAAAAATATCCACACTGCTTGGGCGCAAGTCGTGACACAATGTAAAGACTTTGAAAGGGTCCTAAATGATTCGACTCGACAGCTGAATGTGATTCCTCCCACTCTATGGATTAAAAAGCTCAGTTTGGTGTTTTTTTTTCAGTCTTTTGTCCACCGTCACTAAATGAAACTCACCGTCGCTCGGTTGTTCTGAGAACGGCCGACGTGTGAAGGATGGACTCCACATTTTCTCTTTCTGCTCCGTCTCCTGGCGCTCTGGAAGAAATGGTCAGAGACAGCCAGCTGGCTAACCGGGTCTTATTTGCTTTTTTTTTTTTTTTGCATTCATGTTTGTGTTATCATTCCACTGCAGCCCAATGGCGATGGAAATTAATATTTGTGCATTCATGTTGGAAACTGTCAGTTTGCAAGTACAAATGAATAAAACTAATGATATTTCCTCTCTAAATTTATCCTACCTGACCTTCAAAGGGCATCGTGTTCAACTCAGATCCAACTAGTTGCTTTACGTCTTCATGGTTGGCAGGTTTACATCTGAGATAATCATTGTCTACGAGTTTAGTTTACTGACGTTCAGTCCTTCACTGCGGTTCTTCTGCTTCATAAAAAGTGCATAATCAGCTTCTTTTGTTGTATTTTTTTTAAAACTGATATTACTCGAACCTGCGTCTTTCTTTGGAGGCTTTCTGGATGCTTCCAGCTGGCTGCCGTGGGGCACTTCCTGCTCGTCCTCACCACTTCCAGAGGAACAAGAAACCACCGGATCACCTACGCACACACCCCGGCGGTGGTCTCCTTCACCTAAATGATGTGCATGAAACAATTACTGCAGTATCTGAGGTTCATGGGTGTCGCCGATACTTCTGGAACCAGTCGTATTTAATGTAATACACCGTACAATGAACGCAGTTATGTTACCTGATGATTTGTCTTTGTGCTGGCTTAAGTTTGGGCTTCTGAACTGCTCGTCACAGCTCGCCGCGTCCTCCATTAAGGCTTCCGGTACTTCACTGTGCCACTCCGGCGATGCTCTACTGCTGCTCATAAAATCACTCGTGCTGATGTTAAAATATAAGTTCAATTCTTTCAGGACCATGTTGAACTGATTCCTCATCTCAAACTCCGGGCTGGGGCTCGCGTCCGAATCCAGACGACGACTCTCAGAGGAAACAGAGCAGGAAATTGACTGCGGCGCTTCCTGGATGCCCTCAGAGGGATTCCAGGCTGACCGTTGCTCCGGCCACCCGAGCGCTTCAACACCTGCCTCTGCGAAGAGGTTCAGGGGTTCGTTCCAACTGTAATCACTGCTTAAGAATCCACGTGCCATGTTTTCCGCGTCATTCTCCAAATGTCGCACCTCCTCCTTGCCCTCGTTGCTCTCTGACTCCGGCGTTGAATTGTGACGTCGTCGCTGAGGTGTTGTGGACAGCTGCCCAGGCAGGCTGGTGGTGGCCGTACTGTCGCTCGGAGCAGCGCAATCCTCGCAATCACCTTCTAGTGAGAGTCGGATCCTTTGGAAAGTGTCACAACCCCCCGGCACGCTGTTGTCGAATGTGATGGCAGATGGCAGTGGAGGAAATTTGTTGCAACGTTGATCCGTTTTTTGCAAAGGGAATAATTTGCGCGGAGCGACAGCCGCATTACTCGTTGCGGAGAACGAAAGGTCATCTTTGCTTTCCAGCGTGAACGGCTCAGCCTTGCGTCGGTAATCAGGGTCAAATTTGCCCTTGCTTTCTTGTTCGAGTTGACTAACCGGGGTTAAGTTGAAGCGGCGTTGACTCGTGGTGACCTCGGCCCTTTCACTGGTGCCGTCACCCGGCGATCTCGCCGTCGCGTCTTCTTTCTGTGGATTTGGTTGTGGGTGATTCTCTGTTGCTAAAAATAGGTTATCGTGCATGTTGGTTTCTTGTCCTCTCTCGTCTTCCTCTGCCGTTCTTTCCTTTATTGGGATTACTGCACTGTATATGTGATCTGACATGCACTCAAGGCCAGCTCCCAATTCCTCGCCTGTAGGTGTTAATTTGCTGCCGTAGCTACTTATTCCATCAGCTGTCATGTTATTTTTGCCTTCTTTGAGTTTTACGTTTAGCCGAACAACTTTCCCCCCTGAATCCACAGCATGTTCTGACTTCCTGTATTCATCGGTTTTTCTTTCTTCTTCTTCTTCTATTTCTAATTCGTCAGTTGCCCCGTCTTTTCCGTCGCTTTCAATCTCCGAATATTCAGCTTCCTCTTTCATGACCTGGTCAAGACTGAAGAAGTAAAGCTGACTGTCCCCCCCTAACTCGCGTCCTCCGGTCTCGCAGCACTCTTGCCTTCTGTACCCAGCAGATGGAGACGCTGGAGTCCTGCTAGGACGAGAATTCAGACGACCGCCTGCAGTCGCCTGTGGTTCTGCGTACGACTGACGCACGTCCTCTTTTTCATCTCTGGACTGGTGAGTAGACCGCCAGGTTCGGACGGGCGCTGAAACATCTTCTGATGAACGCGGTGGAAGAGGCGTTTCCATTTCATAGACTTTTACTGATGGATATAATTGAGCCCCCGCAGTGCTTTCTGAGTCGCAGAGTTTCTCTTCAACCCCCCAGTCAGTTTCACTCCAGATTGCAGGGTCAATTACACTCAAAGGACCTACACCATTATCTCCTCCAGCAGGCTCTCCACTGATTCTCGCAGGCTTTGGCGTCTCTGTTTTGAGATCAGGCATTTCACTCCGAGCTTTGGCTATCATCTTAGCGGCAGCATGCTCTGTTTTGGCAGCATCGAAGACGACGGCTTCAAGACTCACATTTTCATATGCAGTATCTCTGGCTAATAATACATTAGAGGAGAAATCTGACCCCTGTGCACATTCAGCAGAGGCAGGAACGGAATTTCCGCTCGGGTCGTTCTCATTAATTTGGCCTTTTGTTTTGCAGACAGCGAGATTTTCATTTCCACAAAGCTGCAATTCTAATAATTTCTCTTTGGTTTTTACATTCTCGGCTGAGCCCTCAGAGGGTTCATCTTCAGACTTTGAGAAGAACGACTCTAGTCCATAATCACTGGAAGCCGCCAGACTGTTAATCTCCTGGGTCCCTTTGCTGAACTGCGTCTTCTCACTGACTCCAATGTCTTTTGTCTTCTGATTAGGTAATGCAGACTGGCTAGTAGTATTACAGGAACCTGTTTCTTGCAGTATATTTCCACGAGTGCAATCAGCCTGACACACGACCTCCTCATCACTTGAGGCGTGGTTGAACGCTTGGAATTGACTGACACTTTTGTCCACCCGTCTCCCATCTTCTCCATTACAAGCAGGACGGTCGCAACCACCAGGGGACTCGTCTTCAAAGGATTCTCCGAGCTCTTCGCAGTCGGGATGACAGGACATGTCAGTGTCTCTTGAGGTGTTAGATTGTTCTAATGCTTCCCCTGCATCTAACAGCAATGGGCACAACGTGTCCCTTTCAGTTACCCGAAGCTGCTCATTTTTAATCAGATGAAGGAAGTGTCTCTCAGCAGCAATGAAACGGGGCTTGGGTGACCCGGTGAGTGTTTTGTCAGCGTGTGAAACAGTCAGCTTAGTTACAGGGATCAGGATAAAGTCCGTGCCTCGTTGCTCATCAGTCGTTTCACCTTTGGTATCCACAGATTCCGCCGTGAATACGAGGTCTGCAATCCTCCGTCTTGCAGTTAACAGCGATGGGGAGCCAGTACCGGTAGTTTTCTGATATGTCAATAGTTCTTGAAAGTTTGCCAATGTATATTCTGTCTTTGGCAATTTTGGGGAGAGTGGTGAAGTAAGTTCTCTTTTAGTTTCTGGACTGATATACTGGAAATCTTCTTGTGTGATTTCATCCATGTTCTCTTATCTAAAAGAAACAGCTCGAGTGTGACTACAACTCACATCAAGTCATGTAAAAAAAAATGGAAGATGTCATTTCTGGAAAAGTCCATTACACATTTAAGGGTTTTCAGGCTGGAAGATGGACTGAACCAACAGTGATTCAGTCTCGTCTAGACCTCAGTCTGTAATCTAGTCCGAATTTCCATCTGCATTCCTACAATACATGTGCATGGCGGCGCAAACAAAAGCTACACAACAACTCACCTTGCACCAGACTTGCCGTTTAAAACATGTAAAGAATCCAACAGCAACCCTTTGAAGAAAATATAGAACACGACAACATGTTATTCAGCGTGTGGATTCTCTGTAGCAGAACAGATTGTTACACAGCGTGATGCTGATTCTGCACAGAATAAAGCGATGGCGCTGTAGCGCTGTGGCTCTCTGCGACAGGAACCGGTGGGCATCAGAATCTGACAAGGCTAGCTGCGGTTTTCCTGCTGTTATATATTATATTATTACAGTTTTAAAGTACACAATTTTCACAACTCAAGCTATAATCAGATATTAAAAGCGCAATAAGGCAACTTTTCTAAATTACAAAAGATGCTAGCATATTCAAGTCTCAACTATCTTTATTTAACCCATTATAATACTTGAAAACTGAGATATAATTTGATTACTTTCAATATTGATATTATTTGATCATATATTCTTCCTCTTCATCCAGCTAGATTTCATTTCTCCCAAGTGACTCACCTTAAAAAAGCTTCCAAATGACTGAAGACCGACATGCACCGTAGCACCGGCTAGCTGCTTTGGTTAGCTAGCTAGTTACTGTCGTCTTTTTCTTTTTTTAAATATCCTTTTTGTGGCGCGAAACTAAAGAGGCGCGAGCCTCTCTCTCTCTCTCTCTCTCTCACTCCCTCTCTCTCTCCCTCTCTCTCTCTCGCGCGCTCCCTCCCTCTCTCTCTCCCTCTCTCTCTCTCGCGCGCTCCCTCCCTCTCTCTCTCCCTCTCTCTCCCGGAGGCAGCAGTATATCAGCAGCAGTGTGCGCGCAGCATCACAACGCGCACCGCGCCGCTTTACTTTAGGTCGAGGGTGACTTTTCTCCCGTAAAAAACTTTTACAAGAATTAAACTAAACGTCCGGAAACACCTTTAAGCAGCCATTAGCTCGACAGGGACGCAGCTTCGGTCGTTTCCCGTCCTCGCGCAGGTTTTTTTGGGGACCGCTCCACGCACCAGACCGGACCTCTCCAGGTAGGATGAAACGCTCCGCGCTGTGCGTCGTTAAGGGCTTCCCTTCAGGAGTGCATCATATACCATAAACGCGGCACGATGCAATCCAACTCACGCATTTATTGGTGTCCATATTAACGAGGCGCAAATAACATCATCATCAGGGATTGATCCATTTCGACGCCGTGCGCGCGTTTGGCACGCAAAGTGCGTGTGGCATTTAAATCACATCGCTTAAGTTACTTTGCACGGGACGTTTATGGGATGAAGACATGGATCTACATGTTGATGTAGTAAGGGTGTGTGTGCGCGCGTGTGCGTGTGCGTGTGCGTGGGGGGCGTGGTGTGTCTTCTTATCCCTTCGTCGCCCTCATTCGACACTAAAGATACTTTTTTTTTTTTGCAAATCAATACAGCCGCAGGCTCATCCGACTGCGCCTTTACGCTCATTCTACCTCCAGAAGACGCACGCGTGCGCGCGCGCGCACAAAACCGTTGCTTAGAGGAGGATTTAGAAATATTCCACATGTACATTTTCCAGATTCAGACCCAGGTCTTGTCTGATGTTGTCTCCGCCTGGCGTGACCTCTGCCTGGCTCTCAAGGTCATCGCCCTGTTTGGCAAATGATGGTGGAGAGGGGCAGTTACATAATGGCCTGCATGGCTGGCTCTGGAACAGAACTACATGTGTGTCTATCCACATCCTGTTTATTATTTATTTATTGTTTGGCTCTTAAGGGGCTCTTAAGGGGCTCTTAAGGGGCTCTTAAGGGGCTCTGGTGGACAAAGGGCCGTGGCTGGTCTGGAGTCAGCATTTAATGCTCTGCTCTGCATTGCACTGCAGAATGTCCCAGAGTGTCTCGTCCCAAACTCGACTCCTCGCTGGCGTTGCTGCAGGTTGAAATAAAGCCGATAGAAAGCATTTTCCTATAGAAAGCATTTTCCTATAGAAAGCACGAGGACATTTGTATTTTGTATACAATTAAAAGCTAACACGGTGATGTTATCGTGTCTCACGCCTCTGCATCCATCGCTAATCACATCCCTTTCTCTATACATTTATTTGCCCAATGCCTTTTTTTGGGGGGGGGCTGCTTTTGTAGCTCATCCACTTCTCCTGTATTTAACATTCGTTATCTGCGGGATGCTGACGGTCAAACGATAGCTGAACCGAGAGATTTTGCATCGCACTGAAAGACAGTTTTCATTTCCGACTTGATGCGCTGCAGTACGAGGTCGATGCGGAACAATAATAGGACGGATACGAGAGGCTGGGTTCCACAAAGCGACAGGTTTGAGGTGGAATTAGAGAATTCAGAGACTATACCTGAAGAAGAATAAAAAGCTATTGTTTTGTATCCCGATAACGATTCCACTATCATCTTTATAAAGTTTTTAATCTGCCTGGGCGGTCCTTGGCTTTCTTGCATTCGTTGCAGCAGGTGAAAGGTCACTAGAATGTGAGAATCTCATTGTAAGTCTGCTCATCCTGTATGAAAAAGTAGAAAATAAAGGCGAATAAATGTTGCGTAATAGCAAAATATATGGTAATTAACAGTTCAATCAACCTTTTTGGTAAGAAAGGATAGCGAGAGTGCCCTAACCCTCACCCCAGCACTTTAATGCTGTAATAGATAAAGTAATAATTGTGATGTGACGCTGGGCTGTTGGCAGCACACGGACGTAATTCAGATGCAGATTCAGTGCTGCATGAATGAATGAAGGAAAACAGAGACATGAGGAACACACTGCGCACGTATTAGAAGTCATTGGATGCTAAGCAGCACGCAGGAGGTTGCATTATTGGATGATAGCTTCATTCCTCGCTGGCTTTATGTGCTGCAGCATCGTGTTCATAACGAGACGCCTTGAAATGCAGCACTTAAGCTCGGTTCTGTGTGACACGCGGTCTGAGATGCACAGCGCCCACACGCGTCATCACGCCTGCAACTGTTCACTCTTTAAACATGCAAGCAGTATAAATACAAATGTATATACTCACTGTTGCATTAGTGGTACACGCATTTGCTCAGCGTCGTGTCAAGGCTGTCATGTGTCTCCTTGAGGAAAAAATATAAAAACTGAGTGAATCCCTTCTGTAAAATAATAATAATGAGGGGGGCGGGGCAGGGCGGGGCAGGGCGGGGCAGGGCGTGTCACGGATGGATGATCTCCTGAGCCACAGCCCTCAGTCGCTCCCTAAGTTAGCCTCAGCTAGCCCAGTTGTATTATGAAGAATGGGACCGGAATAGCATTGACTCGTCTCATTTTTTTGCTAAGTTATGAAGACGGAATATCGTTTCCAGCTCCACCATATTTACATTCTATAGAATATCTATAGAAGAAGATTAACGCTGACTTGAGTTTTCCACCCACTGACGTCTAACCCTGTCACAAAATACACACAATGTGATTTTAAAAAGACTACAAGACTACCTGTTATGAGGTTATTTCCACCTGAAAGCACCTTTTGGTGAGCCTGGCTGTGATGTTACTGAAACAACAGCCCCTCCCCCCAAAAAAAAATAAGAAAGTGTGCTTGAGACAATGGGAACATTACATTCTGACCACTTCCTGGGCCGCTGCATGGTGCTTCCAGAGGGAGGACACATCAAACAGACTCCAGCTCCTGCTCTTTTCGCACCGTTCGAGAGAGACGAGGCTTCTTCGCCTCCCTGGAGTCCTTCGTATCCAACCGGCTTCCTCTTTTGAGCAGGAGATAGAATCTATGTGCTGATGACAGTGTTAACCTTAAAAAGTCATTTAGGACACAGTTGTTTTAAATTAACAAGTCAAAGTCTGTTGAAATTAACCGATCATGATGAGATGATTCTAGTTCTAATATTTTGGGATCAATCTCCAATCGAATTAATGCAGACCTTTTAAAACTAATAATGACTGGAGGATGTTCAGTCACTCAGTTGGGTCAAAAATGATGATATTCTGGCTTGAATTAATGACAGATCTACAAGATGAGTTTTTTTTTTTTTTTTGCAGAGCATCAGCCTGGTCGAAACTGTTCATGTTTGGGCATTCCTTCAGAGTCTGCTGATGATCTCATGCATTAGCCTGTGTTTTTATTTTAATCGATTTTTTTTATGGTATTTTCTGTTTTTCTGTTATGTAATTAACCGAATTCATGACCACGTGGACAGCAGTGATTTCTTTTATAATTAATTAATGCTGGCACATTCAATCTGCAGGGAGCCTGGAGGAGCGATTCGTCATCATTTGAATTTCCTGACAGTATAAATTCCTCGGCGGAGGTGTGTCTTGCTGAGCCTGGCTGAAAGCATTTATAAAAATTGGATTTCAGGGCAAAGAATATCTATCTTGCTCCGATAACTGGTTTCCCAATTACACTGCAGGGGCTGCCTGAAGGGCCGGTCGAGGTTCTGAACGGGCCCCAAACGGAAAACTGTTCATTTCCTCCTGTCCGTCAGCAATGTGGGAGAACAAATGAGATGCACACACTTTCAGGGAAACATCTCTAACTCTTTTGTAAAATATACAAACTGTATTTGGATAAAGACTCATATAAATGGTTTTGCATCTTGGGAGTGGGGGGTGGGGGTGGGGGCTCTTTGCATTCCTGGCAGTACTTTGAACAGATTTGCGCCACGCTCACGTCTGGCCATCAATTATGAAGCGGCCGCCATAATCCCGTCGGCTCAGCACCCGTAACCCCATAAACGTGATTTTAAACGTTGTGTACTTTTTTTTAACAGCCTTACTTTAGAGTGGAATGCAGACAGGAGGGTGGTATTGGTCTCTTTAAAAATATTTGTATCAGGGTATTTATATATATATATTTTAAAATCTAATTACCTACAATTCATTCATCTTCTTAACCGCTTGAATGAATGAATAATGACCAAAACATGACAGATATTGTATGTGTTGCAAAGCTTAAGGTGTGCTTTTGAAAGATTTGAGGAAGACTTTGAAGAGGCATGCGTAGATCGAGCTTTTTTCAAACCAGCGCGCCACAGCAGGCCTCAGAAAAAGTGCGTCCTCACCCCAGGAACTCACGGATCATCACCAGCATGACACGTCTTGTCCTTCACACTCTTTCCGAGCTAAATATTAAACATCTCAGGAGTGGAAATGCTCCAAAACGTAACCAAAACAATCCCGTTATGAATATTGTAGTTTGGATAATGAACGTGGCGACGTCCGTGCTGTGCAGACACATGAGCTATTCATGGAGGCAGCTGGGCGCAGACAGCTCCCAGCGGAGAAGCGAAGGAACGTTCAACACCAAACACCACAGACGCCATCACCATGACGACCGTGTCATTAAGACAGAATAATCACAGTCAAATGGATTCGACTGAGGAAGGGCTGGAAATTATTGATCCAGCAAATTAAACGTTCTTGGAGAATGGAGGGTGTTTTCCTGATTCAATTGGTACAGTGGTCACCATCCATCCATCCATCCATCCATCCTTCCATCCATCTTTAACCCTTGCCCTGCTTCATCAGTAGAGCAGAATAGATGATCAGCATCTTAGATAAGATTCCTTACGCTCGATCATGTGAAGCATGGCAGCATTTTAAACAGAGACAGAACAATGTGCCGCTGTGTGAGCAGCGCTTGTATAAAAACGACAGAGCGTTTTATCACGGCGACAAAAAAAATAACCCCACACAGCACCATGCGTTCTGCTTTAACATGCAGAATGTGTATTAAACGATTATTACTCTGTTAACTTTCACTTTTCTTTGTGCTAAAAATATAAATCTCAATTTTTTTTTTAATTCAAATGCTGAAGTAAAAATAGACTCCCTGTGCCGGGGCACGAGTAGTATTTAAAAGCATTCATTCATCAATGCAACAGTTCACCAATGCAACAGAAAACTAGATTAATGGCAGCAACATGAAATGTCCATGTGGAGTCTGGGCCTGCAGATGCTGCGAGGTGATTTATGAATATGCATGAGGTCATTATTTACTGATATACTTTACTGTTAGGACTAAAACCAATGAAATGAGAGGACCTCCCATGACAGGAGCTCACAGTTTGTACACTCCTGTCCTGCGTGGTTTGTTTCCAGGGTGTTTAAGTACCTTATAGGAGCTCCAATCATCCAATCATAAAACAAGGTGATGCCCCAAAGCTTGAACGCATTATGACTCTAAATTGCATATGAAAATGTAACTCATTGAGTGCCAGCCATTTCCCCCTCAGCTATATGCTGAGTGCCCCCGTTTTCGCTCATTTTTGCCTGATGTTCCAAGCCCCACAGAATATTCTTTTCTATGACTATTCAAACATCGATTGTGTTAAATGAAAGCTGAAGGCCTTGTCTTTCATTCGAAAAGAATAAGTGTGTTCCTGCCATTTTGTGTTCCGGAGTTATTGGCCGTTGAAGAGAAGCAGGTTCCAATGTCAGGTTTCCAAAAAACGCCTTTAGACGTGAATGGCACTCAAAGAGTTAATATCCTCAAATTCACATTTAAGATACTGCTAATGACATCCTATCTAAAAATTACAAATACATTTCCTTCAGATATATATATATATAAAGTCCTTGTTCTAATTGAAATGACCTTAAGATGACTTAGTCTGACTTTGTGCATGTTTGGTCTTTCTGTAGGCAAAATGGGGAAACAGAACAGCAAGCTGACCCCTGAAGTGATGGAGGACCTGGTGAGGAACACAGAGTTTAATGAACATGAGCTGAAGCAGTGGTACAAGGGTTTCCTGAAGGACTGTCCCACCGGTCGGCTCAACCTGGACGAGTTCCAGCAGCTCTATGTCAAGGTGAGACGCCGCCGATTCACCGTCATTAGATGGTTTACACTCACACACACACACACACAGCACAATACAGCATTCACACTCACACACACACTCACACGGACGGACGGCGTATCGCTTAATCAGTCTGACTAAAATCAATTCAAGCAGAAGACGTTCCGCCTTTAACGACGAGATTGGGCCCGGCTGGAGTGGCAGGAAGGAATATTAATAGTCCGCTGCATTTGGTGTCGATTATTAGCCGTGAATACATTTTGAATAGACGAAATCAATACGCTACAGTTGATATTAACAGGGTTAGGATGAAGATCAGGAGAATACATTCTGCCATGTTTCCATTTGCTACGTCTGTATCCAGGCGGAAAACCAAGATAGAGGCAGACAGAGCCACACCGATAGAGTTTAATCCATGGTTGATTAATCTTGATTTATAAACAGGCAGGACTAAAGTCACAGAAAATACGACATATATAATGCAAATGTTTCTACTTCAGTTCTTTGAATTCCAGATCGTTTTCATGGACGTGAACGAAAGTGTTGGGACTTAATATCGTAAATGCCTCCATGGCCAGCGGTTACGTGAGGTCGCGTTGAGGTCAAGGACTCTAAAATGTGTCTGCTGAGACGCGGCGATGAAGCGAAGACGAAAGCATCAGATGATAAATTCAAATGAAGATCACTTCTGCAGCCGACATTTTTACTATCGGGCCATTAATACTTTAGAAAATGGAACTGGAGAAATAACTCCTGGGTAATAAAAGAAACGCGGCGGCTCCGATGGAGGGACAGAAGCTGGAATGGATGGAATAAATCCGTTTGCATCACAACACGGCGGCAGCCGCACAAAGGGGGCAACACCGCTCAGATCCAAAGGGGTCTTTAGGCTTCTGTGTAAATCCTATCATTGATGCACGCTATTGCGTTTCTAGGCAACAGGGCATCGGTGATAGGGCTTTATTTAAATCCAGAGGGATGATAAGTGGAAAATTGGTCTGATTCGACCTCACATTAATAGGACAGATTGTTCCTGTGAAGAGTGACTCTGTGTCTCTGTAGCTGCTTCTCTTTGTGTGTGTGTGTGTGTGTGGGGGGGGGGGGGGTCATATGTTTAGTGGGAGGGAGAGCGAGACAGAACAGCTGAAAGCGAGTTACTGTGACGGGCAGCGATAGGATGCACATACTTTATTTATCGGTCGTTAGTTCGGATGCAGTCGTGTGAAATGCATGAAAATGTGTGCGTCACTGCCGTCTCTCCTCCTCAGTATTTGTATCAACCACATTTCACAGAAGCCCCACCGCCACCTAGCCTGGAAGCTAAATGCGGTGTTACCTCCACTTGGCTTGCTGCATGGACGCCACACGCCGCCTCGGGAGGAAATAGGCAGACGGTGCTCTCGCCCGTCCGTATCTTTCTTTTATTCTACATCTCTCAGCGCTTTGATTCTCCGAGCCTTTCGTGGAGGTAATCATCTTTCAGACTGTGACAAAGAAGTGTGAGGACAGGAAAACGATAAAGATGGGAGAGTGGAGAGGGAGGGGGGGGGGAGCCATGAAAGAACAGGAAGCGAGAAAAGAACCAAAGGGAGAGCGCAGGTGTCGCACGCTGTCTGGAAATAATAGGTGAGCGTGTCTCAGGGCAGTCTGCAGGGTCTCTTTGCATACTCTGCATTGTTAGCGCTGAGAGAGTCATTTGATCAGCGTCAGCGGTGTCATCAATTACGCTGTCCTGTAAGAGAACTCATTAAAAGTAACACATTTTAGATCATTCAAAGACGTTTCAAACACAAATTCTGAAATTCATCTTGATCTATTATTGTATTCAAAAGAATAATTAAATATGACGCCTACCGTTAATGTAAACTCTACTGAATAGCGGCAGCACCTTTTGTTTCTGTCTACATAAGTATGGTTTCATCTTATTGGGTACATTGACCTCCTGGTGATTCTGACTGACATTACCTAGACAGCCACGCGATACGTTTTTTTCAAGGGAGCTGGATTTTGTGAGAAAAGCGGGCGTGTCAGGTTTCCTGTTGAACTGCATCTCTTTGCAAGCTCATGCTTTCACTCTAACAGCGCTGAATGCCATCGTTAGAAACAGGGCAGGAAATGCAGGGGAGAATAAAACGAGTAATACTCGTGAGACTTCCTGCTGATGTACCTGTGTGATGACTAAGATGAATGAGCGGGACGACAAACTACAGCTGCGACGGTTGAATGTGAAGCGCCTGGACTCCTGTTCGTTTGAAATGTCTTCCAAACTGCTTCCGAGTCAACCTTCAAATATTACCGGTACGTAACCTGGATACAAAAGAAAGAAAGACCAGTCCTGGATTAGACTATTGGTGTCAAGAGATGAATTAATTACAGATCAGAGGACATCAATCTGCGACTTCAGTGTTCAATACCGGTCAGCGTCATTACACTGACCTCCTCCCACAGGTTTCTGTTCCCCAGTGGAGTCTCACGTTTTTAGTGGAACGGCCATATGTCAGACCGCGCTGTAAAAATGGAAGTGAGGCCTCCCTGACAATTCACACTCGAGCGTCTGCGTAGAGCAGCGTGTGAAATGTCTCATCCCTGACACACCCACCTCAGCGGGAGCCATTCGTAACAGGATAACGACACCCTGCGGTGTTGAGGCGATAGATTCTGTCACTGGATTCCTTGTCTTTTTGTTGTTGTTATTGATGCATGAAGAGGCAGCAGCCACACCAATCTACACAAATCTATAAAAAGAAGGAAGGCAGCGATCCGTGCACTTTCGGGGACGCGCTATTCCTTTGTTTAAAAGTTTACCGTATAACTTAAGTCCTGTTAGCCTGATTGCATGAGACGGGTCTGTGCCAGTG
Source organism: Brachionichthys hirsutus (assembly GCF_040956055.1). Classification (NCBI taxonomy): domain Eukaryota; kingdom Metazoa; phylum Chordata; class Actinopteri; order Lophiiformes; family Brachionichthyidae; genus Brachionichthys; species Brachionichthys hirsutus. The sequence goes on along the minus strand of NC_090916.1, from coordinate 6,026,209 downwards.
AGGGTCGATAAGGACATGATTGCTGGTCTCCTGCCATTTAGTGCACTGCTGATGTTACAGAGACGAGGTAGAGGTCAATATAATGGACTTCGTCATGGTTTGTGCTGCACGCAGCAATCCTCTGTGTCTTAGACTCATTCTGCTATTCCGTCTACGGAAATATGCACGAAGTAGCACAAAGTAGAACTACAGACAAAACATTCAGATTTTTTTTATCTTCGTATTTTGTGCTTGCAGCTACTTCGTGGCAAAAAAAAAATAATAGTAGTCTTATATTTCAAAGGTTGTTCAACATCATCATTTGGATGATTGTGAAAAAGATCTGACATTTCGAAATGAAAAATATAAACACTGAAGTCCTGGTTTGTTGCTTTAGAGTGAGACTGAAGGCAATATTGTGATGAACAATGCGCACACACACACACACACACACACAGAGATGCTGACCTGAATCCAGATGCACTGCTTGGATGAATTCCGCTCTGGTGCTTCTCGCTTACACCGCCCCAAGGCTTTTTCTCTTGGCGGGCGTGGCGTATTTGTGTGTGCATGTGAACTCTTGGTCATTCAAAAGCACTCACTGTGAGAGTCCCTAAAACCTCCCCAGACAGACACACAGACAGACAGACAGACAGCTGGTAGAATGATAGGAAGTCAAATGGAGCAACAAACGGACGCTGACATCATCTGATCGCAGCAGAGATAGAAATCCTGGTTGAGACAGTGGTTCTTAGCTTAGGTTTAGTTTTGTCTCCCACACAACCAGAGATAACAGGGAATGTATTCAAAAGGCAGAGGAAAATAGAAATAGAATATAATCCGCTGTTATTTATTGGGATGTGACTGAAAAGTCTCTGAGGCAAACCACGATGAAGCCGAATGAAAAACACTGGAGTTTAGAAAAAGCAAACAATAGCAAAACAGACAGATGATTTACTGTCTAAAATGTGATGTACTTTTAGTCGTTACTGAGTCGTTACCATGACGAGAAATCTCGAGAGGCATTTAAAAAAAAAACACAATTCAAACTATAAAAGCACTCGGAGCACAGACCTCCGCCGAGCAGCTCATTCCTCTCAAAGCTGGATCTACACCGTCCACATCATGATCTGGATCATCACCAAAAGGCTCTAAATTGTTCTTGGTATCTTTATACACCAACCATGAAAAGTAAAATTGAATCAGAGTTGATGCGTATTTTTAACTGATTTTTGAGAAAATGTAATCTAACTAATATTGATCCCGATATTATTTCAGATTTTACTGGCAGTTTTTCATGGTCAAGGAGACAAATTATTGAAGGTAATACTATAACGGGATTAACGGGATTTTTTTTTACAGCTTTATTTAAATTGTAATCGTGTGTTGAATTCTAGTTACTTTACGTTGCAGCAGCTCAAACTGGAACGGTACCGAACCCTTTTCACACCAGCAAATGGCAGCCTTTTATTTTCCTTGTAAGTGGCCCTTATAATGTTGCGTAACATCCATCTTCTCCTCTTCCCAGCCCCTCTCTCTCTCTCTCTCTCTCTCTCTCTCTCTTCATACATCATTGTCTTTGCCCACTTGCTCTCTTACCTCCCTTCTTTCTTTCCCAAGTAGCTGCAAAATACTAAAAATAGCTTTTCGTCATTTCGGGAGCTCTCATGCCACACACACACACACACACACGCACACACACACACACACACACACACGCAGACGTTCAGATGATACATTTAAGCTGCAGGAAGTAGTTAGCGTTCACTTGAAAACATCTCTTTTTTCCTTTTGCCCCTGTGGATTTTCAGAACAGAAAATTGGTGATGGTTTCCCACTAGCGTCACCGTTAGCGGACGAGGCGCATTCTAAATGAGCTTTAGGAGAGAAAGCAGAACTGAAGGAGCCAATCGGACGGGAGCAGGAACATCTTCAAAGCGCTTCTTATTAGGCCAGTTGACTGTTTTCAGCTGCTTTCTTTTCTACACCAACACAGTTGGTGTTGATTTTAATACGGACTGGAAATACAGTCAGTTTATATTGCATTTGTCAGAGTACCTTTTAAATAAGGAAGGCCTTGCAAACGATTTCCTCTGCCCAGCCTGTTGTGCTTTAGAGGAGGAGATTATTAGGTTAGAGCCGAGCTTACCCTTTCTGTCCCTCCTCCTTATCTTGTGTCCCATTTTTACTCTCTTGTCTTCGCTCTGCCATTTGCGGTCATTCTTATTTACTGATGTAATGGAAGTTTTGCCTAAAAGACAGGGGCTATAAATAGCATTTAATTGTAGGATAATTTAGACATAACAATCAGAAACAATTAAAAAAAAAAAACTTTATGTGAATGCTGGACATCGTAATGACACTTCAGACCTATAGATAAATTAAAAACCATTTAGCACTTTGTTTTAGGATGAACAAGACAAGGCATTTAAGATGTTTTGAGAGCTTATGCAGTAGATAAGATAGAAAGTCAATATTTTGGAGCTGTGTTGACCATAAACCAAAGTAACGGACACGGTATAGGATCAGAAGTCACAGGGTTCATCCTCTGCAGACAATGAATGCGTAAATGACCAAAACGAGGGCTCAACATCTCAAACCACGCAGGTAGAACACATCTGAGTATATCAATCCAAATTTAAATAGTGATCAACAAATGTATTTGTTGACAAATTGCCGTCATAAATGATTTATTATGCTTCATGTTTTTTCGTTATTGAAAGCGATCGAAAGGAAACGTGGTATTGATGACGCCGGACGGCAGGACGGGTTGGCTTTGTCACAATCGTTGCATTTACTGATGCGTTTACGCTGCGGATGTCGTGGCTGCCACAAATAAATGGTAGAAGTCCTTTTTTTTTTATTACACCCTGGAGGAGTTTGAAAAGAGAAGTGAGCATTTTGTAGCAAACCGAGTCGGTAACCCCTCGAGGAACCTCAAACATTCATCAGACGGGGGAAAGTGCTGATATATGTCAGGAATGGTCGACGAGAAAGGGAAAGGGTGGTGCTGTTCTGTGCACAACAAACTCACAGCGGATAAAACTACATGCTCGGACCTCTGGATATTCCTCTGTGGCTGATTTTAAAGCTTTGAGGAAGGCGCAGCATTACGAAAACAACACAGTCACGCATTGGGTGTTAAGTTCAAGGATTTCCACGGACTGTTAGAATCTACTCAGGATGATTAGGAAGCCATTTGATTGGATCCTGACTCCGAGCTGTGTTGTATGAGCCCAAACATTGTTTTTAATTTTTATTTAAGAATTATTTGGAATATGTAATTCATTTATGATCGACGTGTTTTAGTAGATTTTCAACTCGAGCTATTTTTGGGAAGAGCCCCGACATTGAAGATCCTCAACATCGATGTGAAGGCAGCAGGGAGTGCAAAGTCGTGTTTGCATGCGGATTCGTTCAGACGCAAACAGGAAGGATGCGTTTCTGCTCGAGGATGAACATCCAGGGTTGTCCGATGAGTCATGTGGAGCGCAGGCACAGTACGAAAGATGAAGGCAGAGAAACCGAGGGCGAGTCTGCGCGCTCTGATTCCTGTCGTGTGGTGTTCACACACTTCATCTCACTCCACTCTTTCCTTCTGCTCCCTCTTTCTTCCCTTTCTGGCCCGGAGAAGCTCGCAAGGCCGATTATGGGCTTTAAAAAAAAAAAAAGATGGCTTCAGACTGCTCAAGCTGCTGTGGATTTATCTTGCCAAGAACTTGGAGACGAGTCATTTTAGAGACACCTCTGGCGTGATGAAGCAAGCAAGTCCTATTTTTGAAATCCCCCCCCCCCCGTTCTGCTTCGGTTTGAAGCGCGTCAGGGTAGCCTTCAGGTCTGGCTCTCATACGTGGCAGCCAGAAGCGAGTCACGCTCTGCTTCTTGCCTTGCTTAGCTGCTTTTCTATACTTAATATTAGAAAGAGACAGAAAAATAACCTTTGCTAGAATGTGTTAGACGCGATATGAATATATGACCCATACAGGACGTGCGTTTAGCCGCTTTCAGCACCGGAATGGGCGGTTCCCGATCGAGGCCATTGATAGAGGATATCGTTTTGTATGCAGTCGGATTAATTTATCTCTCTTTGCAGTTTACTCCGCTCCTTCTCTCTTGCCATTCTCTCTGCAACGACGATAGCTTTTTCTCGTTAACCCCACGCAACAGCGCCATCTGCTGGTACGCTGACGTTCGAGCTCCTGATGCAGAGTCAGTGCGAACAGATGGGTGCTGAGTCTGTACCAAATTCCTCCTAAATCACGAGATAAACGATCGGCCGGTTGATTCATGGGACGAACAAACTAACAACATACATGTGACAAATGTTCATTATTATTACGCTTACCAACTTTGGGTTACGGTTTAACCAGAAGGCCTCTTTTCTTTGGAAGCCTATTGTCTCTCTCTCTCTCTCTCTCTCTCTCAAATACTGATCCCTCAAGTCCAAGGAATTTCATCGCCCTTGACCGTGAAGGTGTCTGACTAGACGGCCGCCACGTTTGACTTGTCGTAGATTGCGTCATGAATCTTGATGCGTTCAGGTCATCTTCTTGAAGTGACTGCTGGACTGGGAATAATGGCTCCCTGATACGTCTGTTCTGGGATGGATGACAAAGTGTCTGAAAGTTCCCCACATCCTGCGGTTACCTACATAAAAAAATCCAACGCTAACGCTAACTCATCTTGCTAAGTAGAAAGTACGTACTGTTTTATCGGTTTCCTTTAGTGGCAAACCGCTGCAACGATGTACATGAAAACATATTCCCCGTACGTCTTTCGGAGCAACAGGGACCTCTGATTATATTAGCCGTCATTTGGTGATGGAATCGTCATCAAGTTAGCTCAGTGTGTGTTTTTATTTATTTGTTTTTCTGGGGGAAGATTCCTTCGGGTAAACGGCTTCTTCCAACGGTTTTCGAAGATGAGATGATTCGCTAGTTAATGACGAAGAGCACATTTTATAATAACTTCCACATCGCTAATGGACGACTTGCTCGGTGGAGAATCGGCCCATGCTGATCAGCGCTCTGGCTGCGTGTCTGCTGCTTTTTTGGCATGTCACTGAGGGTTTATGTAAGAGCACATGCAGGCTCCATGTCTCTCTCTCTCTCTCCCTCTCTCACACACACACAGTAAATACCCCAGCAGTGGATTATGCATGTATTCCATCTTTCGCTCAGTGGGGAAGCGTAAGAGATTCGTCGATGAGGAGAAGCAAACAGCCGTACAGCCGAGGTCCCGCTAAGTGTGTCTCTCCAAAAATGTCTGTTAGCGAAGGGATGTGTGACCCGTAAGTCACGAGTCACCCAGCCCTCCGGTGCCACGGCGGGAGGAACAAGGAGCAGCTCGTCTTTGAGTGTGTGTCGCTGGCACGAAAACAGAGACCTGCGATTCTTTGAAGGGCAAATTACAGCCTCAGTCTGACCTCTACAACCCGCTGCACATCGTTGATACGAGGCCACGCCCGGAGGGCAGCAAGCGAGGAAGGACGACCTCCTGGGCTTCATGAAAGCTGAGCAGAAACTCGTACATTTTCATTCTGTTTTATTAAGCTGAATTCTATCCTCGCTGTTTGGGCACTCAGTGAGCAGCGAGGGGTTCATTTCTCTTTTGGCACCACTTGCAGGTAACGATAACATTTATCCACGAGTAAAAAATGATATTGAGCCATCCATATTCCTCAAATGAGCTCTGAGGCTCCCAGAAGTGTTTAGAGGTGTGTGTCTGTGTGTGTGTGTGTGTGTTTGGATAATGGAAGCAGCAATGAGAGGGAGACGCGACAGAGCAGCCCGAGGCTGGAGTCGTGGGGCGACGCCTTTTCTTCTGGAAACCGGGTCGACGGGAAGAGGTCCGTTTGGGCCAGCGCCAGGACTCGGGTGACAATAATCCAGTTTCGTGAAATCAGAAGCTTCTCAAACTGCGCCGGAACGCACACGCAGAAAATAAATCTTCGTTGCGTTTAAATCCTGACAGTCGGAGCCTCCTCCCTGGAGGCGTTTGATTTACAGGACGCCGAATCCGGAGCGGACGCCGCTCTCACCGAACTCTGAAGTTATCTTAACTTCATGCGACGCCTGCGACCGGCGAGCCCCCCCCCCCCGTTAGAGGAGAGCTACGATCTCGCCATCAGTCACCGTTCGCTTGGTGTGAAACGGCCTCGCTTGGGTGTGACTGGTGGGGGGGTGGGGGGTGGGGGGGGGTCAGCACCGGTGCCGGCCTGCAGGCTTTAATGCTCCCCTTTCCAGCATGCTGTGGGTCATCTCTGCGTGGAGCTTGCGTGTGTGTGTGTGTTTGCTAGAATGCGCCTCGCCACACACACACACACGCGCCCTCTGACGCAGGCAGCCAGCCAGCATTAGCCTTTATTGAGCCAGCTGTTCCTGCCCGCCTGGCGTTCTGCCTGTCCTTTGATGACCGATCCAAAAGAGCCGTATCAAACAGCCATAATGGCGCATGAGAGCCCATTTAGAAGAGGACTAAGACTTAACGGAAGCGTTAACGGCCTAATATCCACGGCTACGAAGGCGAGAAGCTGTGGTTTCATGTCGGCGCTGTCTGGGCGCCATCTAGTAAAGATTTTAAGTTTTTTTTAAACCTCGACAAGCTGCCGCTTGTTTCTGACACCTGACAAAGAAACTCAGAGGAGTCTCATCGCCATGTTTTACACAACAAAGTGTTTCATAACTTGCCAGATTGTCGGGGCGCCGCAGTGGCTTCCTCCGCCCATCGTCTCTCCTGCATCACTTCCCTCACACCTCCTCATGTCTCCATCACCCCCCCTCCCCCCGACTCAAAGCTCTTGCTTTAGGAAAGCCAAGTCACATGGATGCAGAGAATGTTCCTGTTACGTTCCTACATGGGGGCTTTCTCCCTCAAATTACTGAGTCTCCTCTGGAGCACAATGGCGGAGTAACCGTCACACGCCCGCTCACATTTTCTCTGCCACACCCATTTATTCTCCTTGTCCATCTTTCAGACTGCTTCATCTCATCTCTGTTAGATCACACTTGGAGTTTGCAACCAGAACTGCCTTTTGCTGTCCAAACCCGTCTTATTTATCATCCTCCTTATTCATTTTCTCTTTTTTCTTTTTTACCTCCCAACCACTGCGATCTCTCCCCACCATTAGGATTCACTGTCTCAATTGACCCCCCCCTCATCGTGTCTGCAGTCAGTTTGTTCTTGCCGGGGCGGCTCCTCTGAGGAGACACAAGGGCAGCATCCATGTCTTGTTATTCGTGTCTGCGTTGAGCAGAATGTCGCTCAGTATGCAGCGAAGGACGCGCTGGACAAGTCTGAACCGCGGAGGACGCCGTCGTCCTCATCAGCTTTACTGAATATTTCCACGTCTCATTTTTTGGATGTTTAAAAACGCTACTTGCTCGCTAACATGTTTGCCAAATAACTCGAAATGTGATGATTTCTGGCGGATTTTTCACAGCTTGTCTTCCCAAATAATAAAACAGTTTGTTGCTTGTTGTCATGTCCTCGGGGAGCCTCCCTCGGCTCAGATTACCGACAGAGTTTGTACCACGTAATATTTGTTATTCAATATCAGACGAAGCGGTAAAGAAAATGAATGAACGCATGAATGGATTAAAACGTTTGTGTCTCGTTTGTGTCTCGTTCCAGTTCTTCCCTTACGGCGACGCCTCCAAGTTCGCCCAGCACGCCTTTAGGACTTTTGACAAGAACGGCGACGGCACAATTGACTTCAGAGAGTTCATCTGCGCGTTGTCCATCACGTCACGGGGCAGCTTCGAGCAGAAACTCAACTGGGCCTTCAACATGTACGACCTGGACGGAGACGGCAAGATCACACGGGTGGAGATGCTGGAGATCATTGAGGTAGCGCGACGAGGACCAATAAGGCTCTCATGCCTGTAGACACACACACACACACACACACACACGTGTCCATCTTACAGGGGTTGCTTCGCTGTTCTAGGATGTTGTTGTCTCAGGATGGGCATGTCTGACTAACTTGTTTCCTCTCTCGCGTTGTATCCGCGCGTCACTCAGGAAGTAAGAAGAGAAGAAGTAAGCTGCTCCTCTCCCCTCTCTCTCTCCCCGCAGGCGATCTACAAGATGGTGGGCACTGTGATCATGATGAAAATGAACGAGGACGGCCTGACGCCCCAGCAGAGGGTGGACAAGATCTTCTCCAAGATGGACAAGAACAACGACGACCAGATCTCCCTGGAGGAGTTCAAAGAGGCGGCCAAGGGCGACCCGTCCATCGTATTGCTCCTGCAGTGTGACCTCCAGAAATAGGCCGGAGGGGCGAGCGGAGAGCTCCACCGGCCGCCACGGACTGCACAGAAAGAATTTCATGTTCCATTCGGTTTGCAGCTATTTCCACTGAAAAAGAAAAAAGAAAAAAGAAAAAAAAATGCTTGGACTACCTTTCAATGGATCTGCTTCTTGTGTTTGAAACACTCGTGTGCATGAGAATGTTATTTGCTATAAAAAAAAAAAAAGATTACACACAACATAAAACAGTGTGCTGGTGCAACACACACACACATATGTACACCTCGCACAGATAATATATAGATATAGAAATATATATATATTTAAATTATTCAAAGATCAACTGCCAAAATGTGAAGTGTGCAAATTACTCCATGCAGTCTCATCTTGCTTGCGCATCCGTGATGTGCCGCGTTAAATTTGCCGCTACTCTATTTATTGTTCCGAGTTTACCGATGCTAGCCGTACGTGTACCATAATACTCAGACACATTAATCCATCCATTTTTAGAAGAGATGGATTAGCATTTGTCCAACTCCTGCTTCCAAAAAACTTGCTTGTACTGTCAAAAAAAAAAAGAACGAAAATGTAAACGTAGTTAATTTGCATGCCTTTAGTTCTGCCTTAAAAAGCTCCTCGTTCCTGCATCCTGGAATTGCAGACAGAAAGCCTTATCCAAGCAGCGCGGTGACACTGGAGAGAAATGACGAGAAAACTTTTCTTTTCTTTTCTTTAATAGGGAGGAAAATTCCAATTAAGCAGGTCCTTTCTTGGTGTTGTTGTACGGGATGTGATTTTTGTGATCTGTCGAGATGTTTTCTTTTTTTTATTTGACTGCTTTAAATGTGGGAGCATGTTTCCTCAGATTAACTTCAGTATATGTCGCTAAAACCTAAAAAAAATCCCTGCATTCAAAACTCACAGTAAAACTGAACTCGGAGGAATCCACTGTTTAAATCCAGATATTAAAAGAGTATATATATATATATATAAAATAGAGATGCAAATAGACAGGAAGCAAGCGAAATCAAACATTTACATTCTGGTTTGCTGGAGAATGAGTGACACTTAGGTTAGCTGGAGTCAGATTAGATTAGATTAGAGTGAACTAAGCATTCATCTATAGCTAGAGTGCATTGTTATCAAACTGTCACCATCTCATCCACTTTTTGTTTCCCCCTTCCTGTTAGCCTGCAGGTTGCATATCAGTATGAATAATTCAATGAGGTTTCTAGAGTCTGAGCATTAGGGAGGAGAAGGAGTAAGACCCACGCAGCCTTTGAGCTTCCTTCATAGTCTTTTCCAGTGGAATTATACGACTGCCAGGAGTGAGAGGAGCAGGGAACGGCGTCTCCTGCCACGCTGTTACTAGTAGAAGACAACCCTCGTTGCAAAGCCATGTGTGTACTTAGATTGGACCGTTTGCCCTGCCTGTCAAAAGTATCGTCCTCTCAATCAGTATATCTTTTTGTACTTTTTTACTCCCTTCTCTCACATTGTACACGTTCCGATGCAAATGCCAAGTGTAGAGAAGTTCAGAGCGGTATACCTCTTGAAAAGGATTGGGAAGTTAACATGTCAGACCACCATTACGTTTCAATGAGTTTACCCGGGAGTGTCTGAAAGCACAGCAGACTCTTTCCAACCTGCATCGATGCTCCGTTGAGTCGAAAAGCCGCAGGACGTTACAGATGCGGCGTGTCATAACACACAGTCGCAATAAAGGCCCAGCGTTGACAGTCCCGTCGTCACGTCGCCCCCCCCAGATAAGATGAACTTCTTTACATCAACACCGTTGGCCAATGTTCCTGGTTCCAAGCCTGCTATTACTGTTACTGCTATCAACATACCAAATGTAAGCAAACGCAAACGTGTACGAGGATTCGTTTGTAGCATGTATTGTTGTCCCTGATGACATGGCTGCAGTACTCCCTGTGTTGTGATTTAATCTAATAAAAGGATCTTCTATGGGCTCTTCTCTGGTCTGTCAAACGAACATTTTATCCGTATAAGCTATCGATTTTACATGAGTTCACTCAGTTACATCAATACAGTTCAATTTTTAAAAAAAAGTTTATTTTACACAAATCATTCACTTCACATCGTTATCAATACTATTGTAAATCACAGCATCAATGACCAAGGTTGGATCTAAATAAGCCAAAGGAATAGAGGCAAAACAGCACTGAAAAACCATGTGCTCTGGGAGATTAAACATCTTTCCCAGGGCAAGTACTTTGACCAGTAAATATCTAATCCCTCATAAGACTTGATTCATGTCGAGGTGATTGAAAACCAGAATATCAGGATACGTCTGCCAATGAAGATCAAACCGAGAGTTGAATTTTGAGGAACATTTTAATAAATCAAAGTTACAAAACTGCTCCCTAGTTGCATTGAGTCGAACAAGTATGGTAATGGAAATCGGACAAACTCTTCAGATACGTAAGAGTATTGCACAGGAATAATAATAAAAAATAAAAATAGGGGGCATGGAAATGAAATGGGAAGTTGGAATTTTATTTTGGAGGGTCTGTGTTGATGCCGTATTTTTCTTTTAGTAGCTTCAACTGTTCCTCTTTCTTCTTTGTATCCATCTTCTGAAAAGCCTATTAAAAGACAAAAAGAAATCCATCTTAATCAACTTTTGACTGAATGTTACATATGTTACAATGTTAAATACCAAAACAAAATTTGTGTTTGACCTATAAGTGAAACACATTCCGTGAGTGCGCCGTAATACCGGCAATAGTAAAGCTCATACGTACTCTGTTTGCATTGTAGTAGAGGACAACCAGGTAGCGGTTGCAGACGTTGAAGCCAGACAGATGGTCGCAGGCGTTCTTGGCATCGAATATGTCTTCATAAACCACGTAGGCCGTTCCTCTTGATTCTGGTGTGTTCCCCCTGAGAAAAACGAAAGGAGGAAAGCGACAACGAATGAGTGTTTAAATTATTGTTAGAACAAGATGAACCATAAAGAAACATTTGTTAATTATCTGCTAGAATCTACTTCCCCCATATATTAACATAAACACGAATCAGCCATGATAGAATTGCCTGACAGGCACTGTGTAGGTCCTCTATAATTGAAAAACAATTGACATTTGACTCTTTCAAGTGATGATTATTGCATAGCTGATCCTACAGCGATATTTAATGAAACAATGACTACTTCCTCTGGTAGATTTTTATCACCGTAAATGCCACAGGGATGTGAATGTGCATGATATGTGTTTATAACACTCACGTTCTGATTTGACGTATTGGCCCATATTTGCCAAAGATGTCATACATTTCCTCTGCTGTGATCTTGTAAGGAAGATTCCTGATGTATAATATTCTGTTCACCTCTGGAGGTAATCGTATCTGCAGCATACAAAAGACAAACATTAACATCTTGACAGATAACAAGACAGTGCAAGGCTTTAGAAACTTTACCAGCAATGCACAGGCATGCATTCAGTCCTCCTTTTAACAGCGAAAAACAAAATCATAAAATCCCGTCAGTTACACCGGGGTAAAAATGTCCTTCGATTAATGTACACGGCCAGTTCTAGTTATTCGATGTATAACAGCGTCCCAGAGAACATACAGCCCTCCTAAAAACATGTATTAGTTACATCAATCAAATTAGAACAGTGGAGAGCAATATAGCTAAACATGGCTAACTATCAGATTATCAACCGATGGCCCTGATGAGAAAATGTCACCTATCAACGCGTTTGTAATAATTTGTCAGACCACAAGATCCTACCCAAGCTGCCTTCTACTTGTGACGTACCGTTACAATAAACGACTGAAACGCTGTTAGGTTCAGGCCGTGTGATTGTTTTCAACTTCTTAGCATGCTTAGCGGCTAACCGTATGCTAAACTCAAATCATGCCACGTCCAAAGCTCATAAATTAACGTTATATCCATTATAGGATATAAAGCATTCAAATCAAATCACCAATCAATTCGTTCAGACTTACATTAGCGCGTTTCGCTGCTTGCATAGCCATGGTCGAGTATTTATGTGTAATTTGCACCGCTTAAAAACAAACACGCAGTTTCGCTCTCGAGTTTAAAATGGCGGCTGGCGATGAGTGACGACTGACTTCCTGTTTCCGGGTAAACAACTTCACGTATTATGACGCTGCTGCCCTCCATCGGAAGAAGACTTTACTACAGGCAAACGCAACCATCAGACATTAATCAAATGTATTCTCTTGTGATACGTTAGCAGGCAAGGCATAAATTATTAAAACTCATTAAAGCTCTCCGCATATTGGCATAAAATCTCACTGAGTGACTTTATTTATCATAAAATATGCATTCGGTTCCAAACCCTCAATATTTTCTCTGAAGATGACTTATTAATTTCATTGTTATTTATTTATACTGTGTTTTGAAAATTTTACCTGCAGAACGACATTTCAACAAATAAACAGTAAACATACTGTTCATGTTAACAACCAGGTGCTCTGTGATTGGAAAAACTACATCAGTTTAAAATGGTACTTTAGCTCCCCCTAGTGATTTGACTAATGCAAAGGTTGGATGGATCAGATCGAAAATAATTTAACAAAAATGACAAGGTAGTTTTGATCAAAAGGATCAATTATTTACATCTCATAATATTACATAATTTCATGTGGGACGCACCACCCCGTTTGCGCAATACTTAATACTGTTAAGAAGAACAACTTGAACAAAAAATATGAAAATATGCTTTCTGTGTAAGACAAGATCAAATGGCGTTCAATTAAATCATTGCCGGGTTAAAGTCTCCTGGTGCAGTGAACAGATTTAATTTGATGGTGGGGGGGGGGTGGGGTGAACAGGAAATCTTACAGGACATTATTTGTTCTCTATGTGAATTATTGCCGTTCCTGTGTGTCGTGACTGAAAGGTAACATTATCTAAGATGGATGCCGTGTAATAAAAATAATAATAATACGTATGTCAGTTCCGGGTTACGGACAAAAAATGGGGGGAAATGTGAGGAGATTTTTGAAGTTGGCCTTTCGTCGTAAGTGATACTAACGCGTCGGTTTGCTGTGGAGATTGTTTGAACTGAATATAACAACCACTTAAAATAGTTTCACGAGCAGTCGAGCGGCTCATTTGTGACAATATTGTTCACCTGAAGAAAGAGTTGCGTGTTTTATATTTAAAGTAACGCGTCGCGCCGCTGCGGCGGGTTTGACGTCACGAGGCCGACATTGATGAAGTTAGCTTGCGGTTTTCACCTTGAGTTGAAGACTCGGCAGAATTTCTGGTAATAATGTGAGTAAATGTTCGCGAACGGTGTCTAGTATGGTACGTAAATGTAAACTTCATGAGAGTCGTTGCATTACTAAATCAGCCTTTTATTCAGCACCTGTAATGTAATTCGCCAATAATGAATATGCTAATGTTTTTTTTTGGAATATTAGCTATGCTAACGCTACATATAAATATAACGTCGGTTAGCATCAAAACCCAAACCTTTGTTGTCCTTAAGTTTTAATTAAGTAGTAATAGAAAAAATAGATTCAACCGAATCGTAAATTTCAAACTTTTTTGAGTCTAAATTATTGACTTGATAGCATTGATTAAGTGATTACACCAATTTTATTTTACAACTTTTCATAAATGTTGGGCCTCAGCGGTCAAGTCCAGATTATAAAATTAATTTCATATAATTGATTTCATTAGCTTTAGCATGTGATCTAAATAATAATTGCTTGTTATTAATCAAATATAATGTGAAACAAGAGACAATATTGAGGGAGCTCTAACTGAGATAGCTCAGTGTCCTCACACATAAAATCAATAATCCCGTTCTGGATTGACCCACATATTATTCATCTTTATCCACAACAGAAATTACTGTTGAGGAAAATTCTGTGTAAATAGAGCAAAAGCAACAAATTAAACTGTTGTTAAAATTCTGTTGTGAATTTTTTTCAAGAGACGAGAAGTATTTTGTGAAAGCAAACGTATTTATGCTTCAAATGTGCAGTATGTAATTTCTTTTTTTCGCAGTATGTAATTTCTGTTGCTGAGAATTCTTTTAATTAAAACCAAAGACATAAAGATGATGTAAATGTATTGAAGTCGCACATGATCATGGGACTTGTTGCCCTAATTTAAAAGCTGTTAATGGTTTTTAAAATCTTAACTCGTGAATGAACGGAAGTGTCTGTGCGCCATTACCTTGAATAAATACATAATGTATTGTGATTACTACTATTGCTCGGTATGTAATTGAATGCGATTTTTTTTTAAGTGTCAATGTCTTTAACCTTTATTTTGGGCTTGTGTTTTTTAGATTTCCACTGCACATACTAAAGTAAGAGTTGTGCTCCATCTCCGGTAGAGCATCAAAGATCAAAAAAAGTGAGTATTTTGGAAGATAATTAAATTTTCTCACATACTGTATCCAATTTTATGAGAAGAAAAAAAAAAAGAAAATCAGTGTTTTGGTGTTTCATACTGCAGCTGTAAAGATGAATAATACATTTTAATTACCTGGACATTAATCTGCAACTTTCTGCAGGATTATCAGTTTATTTTTAGACTCCATTATTACTGACATTGCTGACAAGTAGGCACACTTAATGCACAAATAATGTCATGTGAAATTGGACAGGTTGCACAACAATAAGTGCATTTACAGGCAAAATGTGAGTCTCTCACTCTGTAGATGGGAAGGGTAGAGTTATGGGAGATTTAAATTTCAGGAAGTGATAAATGCTTTCTTTTCCTAAAGTGGATGCAATGCTAAATATATCTGTTTTACATGATAGTACACCAAGTTTTGCAGGTTCTGGAGTGTTGCTTGGAAAAAGAAATATCTCTCTGAGATTATACAGGCTGCATGTTTTCATATGGACATAATCAGCAGATTAATCAGTAATGCAAAGTGTTATATTCAGCCAAAAATCATTTCCTGTTCTCTTACATGCAGGTGAAACAAGAATTATGGGTGTCAGGGTCTTTGTGTTTAATTTATCTTTTCTGTCTGTTATGTGCTTCTACATTTAACAGATTTCATCCGGTACTCACATAGCTGTTTAATAAATGGTGATAAGGCACGACTATCTGGAACTCATGAAACGAACAGAATGTCATCAATCAAAGGACTCCCTACACGAGGATCAGATGTAACAATTCTGATAACAAAGGTCCACTTGCATCCTCTTTGTGTGTTTGTGGAGTTCTGGGGAAAGTTTAGCGAGTTTAGAACAGCAGATTATGAGTGCCTGGCCAAGGAGATTCAGTTTCCTGGAAACACATTTAGGGAGAATGAAGGAAGTCCTGGTGACAAGTGCTTGGTTCAAATAGACGGCACTTGGCACAGATCTCGTATCGTCTCGAGAAATGGCTCAAAGTACATTGTGTTTCTCATTGACAAAGGAATGTCGTACAGCATTTCAACAAGTAACGTGGCATGGGGTAAGCAGGAGCACTTCTCCGTGCCACCTGAAGTTGAACATTGTGTGCTAGCCAACGTGTTGCCATCCTCACCAGAGAACAGATGGTCTCCAGTGGCTTTCGAATTCCTGAAATCCCTGTCTGGAAAGTCTGTGAGGGCACAGGTGCAAGATGTACTAGTTCAGCAAGGAACATTTGTCCTGCAGATTCATTGCATCTCCAAACAAATGTATGAGATGGGAATGGCTAAGAAACTGTCTCCAGACATATTCCAGTACTTTGTTCACTTATCCAATACTGGAGTTGAAGTCTCTCCAGAGACTCCGCAGGTCTCAAAAGGAGCAAGCGAATTGCTGCGCAAAGACAAGCTCTTCATGTACCCAGAACTGTCAGAAGGAACAGTCGAGACCGTCATAGTCACAGAAGTGACAACTCCACAGCGGATTTTTTGCCAATTGAAGGTGTTTTCAAAAGAGCTGAAGAAACTCACAGCACAAATTACAAAGAGGTATGAGGGCAGAACATTCAGCTGCAATATAAGTGCAGAGATGATTGGGGGCCCATGTGCTGCAAAAGGAAGGGATGGCAAATGGTACCGCTCGATTCTTCAACAGGTATTCTCTACCTGCGGTGTGGTTGAAGTGCTGAATGTTGACTATGGAACAAAAGAGTTTGTTCACATGGCGAATGTAAGACCACTGGATGCAGAGTTCTTCAGGATGCCTGTTGTTACTTACATCTGCTCTCTTTACGGAATCACTGAAAAGGGAGTTGGATGGACAAACAACCAGGTGGAAGATCTCATGACCCTTCTTCTACACAAAACCGTGATTGTAAGATTTGAGTACCAAAGCATCTCTGAGGGTGTTCACTATGTCACACTCTATGGAGATGAAAATGCAAACATAAACAGCATTTTTAGTTCCCAGGAACGTTGTTTGCTGGATTATGAGAAAACGCTCGATGATTATGTCTTCCAGAGCTCTGCGTGCGGCCACAATACTGCGGCGCAGCAGGAAAGAAACCCTGCGAAATGTTTCTCTCATGTTGAGGCTGCTGAGGATAAAGTACAAAAGGCAAGCGTGGAGAAGCTCCCAGTTGAAGAAATGTCTCTCAGCTCCTCACATGTGGCAGTTGTTCAGCATGTAACTGACCCGTCAGAGTTTTGGATTCAAACACAAAACTATGCAAATGAGTTTGATGAACTGATGGAAGGCATCAACCATCTGTGCAAAAATGCATCGAATACAGATGTGCTGAATCCAACTGTCGGGTTTTACTGTGTGGCCAAGGCTGGAGATGATGACTTTTACAGAGCAACTGTGGCCGAAGTTACTGAAACAAAAGTCAAGGTGTTCTTTGTTGATTATGGAAACACAGACGTGGCTGACAGGTGCGACATCAGGACCCTCCCCGACAAGTTCAAAAAGCTGCCATGCCTTGCTGTGAAATGCACCCTGGCTGGTGTCAGGCCAAAAGATGGGAGATGGAGCCAAAGTTCCTGTGAATATTTCAACAAAGCAGTCACAGATAAAATGCTAAATGTACACGTGACCGCAAAATACGAGGAGAGCTACGATGTCCAACTTTTGGACCCCAAAGCGGCGGGAGAAAAAGATCTTGGCGCACTGATGTGTAGCTGTGGCCTTGCTCAAAGGGCTGAGACGCAGAGACAATCCAAAACCGAAATGACCATGCAACCTGCTGTTCTTTGTAACAAGCAACTTCCAGAGACCAGAGTCTCCGGTGCATTCAGGAACAGTGACAGGCTTTTCCAGCCTTTAAACACTTCTGGGGATCAGGGAAGCATTTCTTCATTCAAGGAGCACATGTTCACCATTGGAAGCGTCCTTGATGTCACTGTGTCCTGCATCGAAAGCCCAAATAACTTTTGGTGCCAGCTAGTTCAAAGCGCACGGCACTTGAAAATGCTCCAGCATAACTTGCAGATTCATTATGAAAACAGTCAGTTTGAGCCTCTTGATGGAACATCTTGTGTTGCTCTCCATCCCCACAATGGAATGTGGTATAGGGGCCTTGTTACTCACAAACATGAAACGCATCACGTTGATGTGTTGTTTGTTGACTACGGCCAAACGGAGAGAGTCTCCTGCTGTGACCTCAGAAGGATCTGTCCGGAATTCTTAACTCTGCGTGGCCAAGCTTTTCGATGCAGTCTCTTAAATCCTGCTGATGCCACATCTGCCACGAATAAATGGAATGAAGACGCAATAGCGAAATTCCATAGCTTTGTGGACACAGCTACATCCAAGTGTGTAGTTTTGAAGTGCACCGTATATGCCATTGTGTACAGTGAGCAGAAGATTGTCTTCAACATTGTGGCTCTTGAAACTCCCTTTGAAAGTGTCGCCCACAGTATGGTGAATCTCTTCAAAGCTTCATCGCCCGTGACAGACACAGAGCCAACTTTCCACCTGGACACATACTATTACTCACCACACAATGTAAAAGTTGGAACGGGTGAAGAAGTCCTAGTGACGTGTGTGAACGGCATCCATCAGTTCTACTGCCAGCTTGAGAGAAATGCTGATGTGATTGAAGATCTCAACAAAAAAGTGAGCAGTATCTGCAATAAACTAACGAATGCACAGATTCCGACGGTCTTTGGAACTTTGTGCTTTGCGAAGTACACAGATGGGCAGTGGTACAGAGGAAGGATCATGACCACAAAACCAGTCATAAAAGTTCACTTTGTGGATTATGGTGACATAATTGAGGTGGAAAAATCCAACTTGCTCCCAATTCCCAAAGAGGCTAATGACATAATGTCTGTGCCTGTACAAGCAGTTGTGTGCAGTCTTTCTGATATCCCCACGGATGTTTGCAGTGAAGCGGACCACTGGTTTGAGAGGAACGCAACAGAGTGCAAATTTCATGCGCTTATAGTGGCCCGAGAAGATGATGGCAAACTGGAGGTTGAGCTGTATCGTGGTAAAATGCAGATGAATTCAAAGCTGAAGAAGACGTTTCAGATTGAGATGCTAAGAAAAGAACAGATTCCTCACCGGGATGAGACGGTGTTCGAGGCTTGTGCGAGTCATGTAGCTCGAAAAGTTGCCCTAAAACAAACAACAGACACAAAAGATGACAATCAAACCTTCATGATGAACATTTCTGATCCAAAGCCTGCATGTGCAATTAGGGATCCTGGCTTGTCTATGCAAACTGCAGCAAAGCCTTTGAGCCATGTTGATGAAAAACGTCATAAGGTAAAAGCTGCTCCATTACAGCTCTACAAACCTCCACAGCAAAGGCAGCCATGTGAAAGGACATCAGATAATCAGAAAAATGGTTCTGAGGTAGCTTCTAATATCAAACCAAGAGAAGAGTGTCTTTCCAGAGAAACTACAGAGCTTGTTAACACAAAGTCATCTGGGAGAGAATCTCATGCAAAAACCGAAGCTGCAAATCTCCCTAAACTTGTAGATCTACCCTCAAAATGCATCACGTCAGGTATGGAAGCAGATGTCTATATCTCACACTGGAACAGCCCTTTGAGTTTCTATGTGCAGCTTGTTGGAGAAGAGGATGAGCTATTCTCTCTGGCGGACAAGCTCAATGAACCCCAATCCATCCCCCAAACTGTCAACATCACAGATGTGCAGCCAGGTGACCTCGTTCAAGCAGTGTTTCCAGATGATTCCTTGTGGTACCGAGCCTTTGTAAAAGAAATCCACAGTAACGAGATGGTGCTTGTTGAGTTTGTTGATTTTGGAAATGCAACAATGCTCCCAATTGCTAAGATCGCCCGCCTTGATAAATATTTTCTGGAACTTTCTGCATACAGCACACATTGTATGCTGATCAATGCTGCAGCTCTCGGAATGAAGGAAGATTCTGATTTAAAAGTGATGTCATCTGTTAAGGAAGACACCAATTGGAATGGAGAAAATGGCGTCAAGTGCCAATTTGTCAAGCAGTCAGGATCCGCCTGGGAAGTCTCACTTGACGATGGAGTATCTACTAGATGTGCAACTGATGTTAACATCAATGCAGGGAAAGTTGAACAAGCGAAAGAAAAGCCTGGCCAGACCTCTGATGCCAGACAAATGTCAGAAAACCCACAAGAGTCCGCAAAGAACGCCTCCCCTCATTGTTACAACAAGCAAGAGCTTCTAGAGGGGCAAAAATTAGAAGTCTGCATCACTGCTGTAAATGATACTCTGACGTTTTGGTGTCAGCCTGTGGACTCAGAGTTTCTAAAGTTAACATCATTTGTCTCACAAGTTGGGGATGCAAATCACAAATGTGTTGATCCAGACACTCTAACCCCTGGCAGCCCATGCATCGCTCCTTTTTCAGACGATCATTCTTGGCGCCGTGCAGAGGTCATTCAAAACGATGGAGGCAAGCTGTCGGTTCGCTTTGTAGACTATGGACACGTCACCCAAGTCAGTGTTGCAGATGTGATGGAAATGCCCACCCACTTGATGGAATCCCCTCCAAAGGCCATTTTGTGCGAGCTCCAAGGCTTTGGTGATACTTGCGGATCCTGGGACAGCGGTGCGGTAGATAAGCTTTCAGGGCTGATGATGGACAGGGTGTTAGAACTGACTGTCACTGGAGTAACAATGGAAGAAGGACACCTCAAATGCTTTGTGCACATGGAACTGGAGGGCCAGGTAATCAATGAGGCCATGAAAACCTGGTGGAAGAGCTCCGTGACAGATGTCCGACCTGGTGTAGTTGGCCCAACCACTTCTTACGAACCAGCTCTACAATGCCACTCAACTATGCAAGACAAAGCACCGCCGAAAGACCAACTGGAGGTTGCTGAAAGTCCTGAAACTGGGACTGCTGTTGCTTGCTTTCAGCCTTGGAGAGATCACAGTGACAAGCAGAGTGATAGTGATGATGATGTTGACCTTGATACGGAGGTTCCAGAGCTAGCAAGTAGTAATGACTCTCAACATTATGCTTCCGAGTCTAGTGTGGAATTCCCAGAAGAAAAGAGGGATCAGATCGATTTAGGAGAAGGTATGATCCCTGAAATTCAGCCACCGAGAATGCGAGAGATGTCAAATAACACGGATCCCAAAGATGTGAACATTGGCCCCCCTGTGGTGGTCTATGGTGATGGCGAGTTGGAAGAATCCATGCTCCTTCCACTTGAGAAGAAAGGTGGCGCCGTGAGCTGTGATGAGGTTGAGTTGGAAACTGATGGAGGCACTGAGGAGGAGGAGGAGGGAGATTCAGTGATGGAGACACTGGGGCCGGATCCCTTAAGCTCTCTATTGGATGAGAGTCTTGCTGAGCCTCTGCTCGGGGAGGTACCTACCGACAGTGTGGGAAGCGGCTGTGACATCACTCATTTGGTTGGTAAGCAACACATTAATTAGTCCTTCCTAACCCAAATCAGTTGGTTCAACATGGTCAGTGACTGCAACGTTTTGGTTTTCCTTTCCTTTATCAGATCCAAATAAACAAAGAGACGTCGAAAGCGAGGAAACCATCGCTGAGGAGAATCATCCTGGCAGTGCCTCATCAGCGGAAATGGTGGGTGTTTCAGTGGCTTTGAAGAACAAGCACATGGACAAATGCTACCATTGATATTAGTGTAAAGGGGTACATGCATCAGTGGGTGTTATATTCTTAAGGTTTCCCATGAAGAGGATTGTTCCAGTGTTGTTTCCAAAGAATTAAAGCAGGTACAAAATGTTTTATTGTTATTAAACCGGGTACAAAACGGCACAAGAATAATCAGGTTGAATTCATGCATTCATCGACGGGTTTTTAAGTTGCTTGCAGTTTAAACATATGTTGTTTTTATGGTTTTTAAGAGACATTTGGGTGGAAACAAACCCTTACAAGGAAACCATTTCATCAGCTCTTCAGTTTTATTTGTGTGTTTTGTCATCTTTCAGATTCAGACTGAACTGGAGCTTTCCTCCTGTAAACATCCTGCCTTTGGTGAGGGTTCTAATTCTAGCCACACACACACACACACTCATAAAGCATAGGCTCACACTAAATGATCTGAAAATAGGATCAAATCGAACGAAAGCTCTCCCATTAGTGTGAAACACGCTATAATCTCCAATTAACTGTAAAGAAATGACAGAAACTGCTTCATATTTAATAAATTAAAGCACTTTGTGTCAGCAAATATAGTCCTGCAGGTGGAGCTGTGTGTTCTGAAGTCAGTAAATGTCTTCGTAGAGTCTCTGCCGGAGAAGGACGTTGATGCCGCAGACGTTGTCCCAGAGGAAGAGGTGCCACAGGTTGAAGTACACAAATACTGTATTTTGGATAGTGTTTTCTGTTCTTCTTGTGGAACATGGCCGTTTGTTTTATATTATCTGTACGAACGACTCATTTCAGTAGCAGCGTATGACACCATCATGGATGGTCTCTCTGTCTTGTAGCATGAGTTGATGGCTGAGGAGACCTTGGACTATTATGAGGATACACTCTCAGGTTTGACAGAAAATCTGTCACAATGAATAGCGGATCACTAAGAATCATCTACGATGCGCCTGTAATTCCTGCCGTTTGTATCTGCAGTCTTGCCTGCTGACCGTACAGCAGCGAGTGACCCCCACGCCTTCAGAGACCCCACTCAAGATCTGGTAATGGGTGTGAATCCCCAAAAATCTACACTGGGGCTGTAGAACTTTTCATGTGAGACGTGCGTCTTTATCGATGCTCCAGGCTGATGGTGTCGGACGGTTGATCCATGTTGTCGAAGAGGCGGCTAGATTGACAGATATTTGCACAGGTATCACTTTATGATGACTTATGAGGGTACTTTTGATATATTTCATGCTTGTTCATTTGCATTGTGGGTCCAGATGAACTGGGGGACGCCACTGGAGGCTCCGGGGCGACGGATCCTTGTCACCCCAGTGAAACGGCAGAGGAACTGGTGAGTTACATCACGCTGAGCTGATGGACATGCATCTGTAGGGGCTTTTGTGTTGTTTTTATTTTGCCTGAAATCATTCGTCTTTATCTCGTGTGACGTTGGGTCCTAGATTCGGGATGAGTCGCTGCTTCCTTGTGGTGAGTCGTTTTACACACCACACAATAGGCTGGACAGAAATCAATACTTAAGCTACTCTTTGATTACGTCTTTAGAATTGTCCACTATTCTGTCTTCTTGTGTTCATGTCCAGAACGACTGGGATATAATCATCTTATTCCTTCAACAGAATTGTCGACCTACTTTTACTGTATATATTTTTCCACTCATCAAAAGCATTTGATGTTTTCGCGTCGCGTTCCTCTTATTTGCAGCCGCGCCACGCGACACTGAGCCGCAGACGCGCACAGAGCCCGATCCAGATTTGGTAACAACAATCGATCAATACGTTTAGAAAATGATAGATCAAAGGCGTCTCATCACTGATGGGCGGATGCCTTTTGTTGCTTTCCAGATTAACATGGTTGAAGAGGTGACCACTCTCATCAGACAGATCAGCCTGACAGACGACAGTAATGGTATCGGATATCGTGATGTTGCAGCGACGCAGTGGAATTTATACAATTATAAAAAATAACAAGATCCACTCTCTAATGCCGCAATCTTGCATTTGAAAGTAACGGTTCATAAATCCACAGTTTGACAGCTGAAACAGATTCGATTGATGCCTCATTGTTGTTTCACCCAGACTCGCAGCGATCTGAAGCGGAGGACAGCGACCAGCCGGTGAGCGCCGCCTCCTCTCAAAACGAGGTAAAGGAAGGCTGCTGCGTCCTCGTGAGGTTCAGGTTCATCCTCATGCATGTCCGTGTGGTAGCTGCAATTAGCAGCGTTGTGTTACAAGGTCTAATTTGTGTTCCTCATCGACACGCAACTAGACTGTGGAGGCAGACATGCCACTTTATTAGGGGATTAAAATGCAAATCCATTTCTGGCTGTTTCGTGTTTTTGTTTATTTGGTTTCCTTGTGAAAACAATGCTACTATTAAAATGAAAGACCGTTCATTTTGTTTTGATGTCTTCTAGGGTTCTGGTGACGGCGAACTTCAGGACGAGCTACTTTCTGCGGATGATTTTGATTTTGGTACGTGATAATATTAATGATTTTTCAGAATATAAACGATCAGGGAGTTGCTGCCTTCCGTTTCCTGGTTCCTCTCCAGCACGGATCATAATCTAATCTAATACTGTGTTTCTCTGCTCTGTTGTTTGATGTGCAGTCTGTGCGGCGAAGACCGAACCCAATAACAAAACAAAGAACTTTCTCTCTCTCGTTTCAGAGGCCCAGCTGACAAATATAACTCATCTCACGCTGAAGATCATCAATTGGCCTGCAGATTCTCTGCCAGATGTGCAGCAGGATGAGGAGTAAACGCATCGTCTCCTTCGTCAGGCGCCTCAAGCCGAAATTTACCAGCTACAGATGGTTTAAGTTACAACGAATGCTTCAAGTTTTCTTCTGTAGTTTCAATGGCAGTCTTTGTTTTATGTGCTGACAATTGGCCCAATGTCTGATTTCATTGTTCTTATTGGGGTAAAAAAAAAACCCATCTGGTTTAAAGTGCCTTAGTTCAGCAACAGTTTGTACTGTTGAGTTCTCCAGTGTTCATTGTACCGTTTCACTTGAAGCACTGTTTGTGCCGAGGATACATTTACGTTGACAAATAAAGATTACACACTTCAAGATAAGAGTCGAGGTTTCCTCGTTTTTAGCGTCTCAGTTGTGTTGTTTTATTAATAATATTAAAATGCTATAACCTGTAGAAATCACTCTACAAAAAGACATTTTCAGTCTCCTAAAGAAATATAGAAAATAACCTGGAGTTTGTCAGAATGTTAACCTGTTTGACACAAACATGTTTCCACAAGTGTTTATTGGATCATTATGGGCTGTTCCTGAGCTGGTTACAAAAACAGCAGAAAATGCGTTGGCTATACAAACCGTTTGCTTCAGTTGTATATAAATGGCAGATATTTCAGACTGGTAGTGTTTAAGGACGAACAGTACGACAGGTAAGGCACATGAAATCTTCACGCAGCATTTGAGTCTTTGTATTCTTTCATGATTTGATTTATGCAGGATCCTCTCCTGAATCGGTACACAAACATTTAATTTACCATCCCAGCTAGTAACCAGCTGAAATACATTTTACCCATTTTTTTTTTAAAATAACCTTTCTGTGCCTCCTCGCACAGTCACACTGCAATCATAGTGAAGCTTTCAGCATTTGACATAACTCCAAATACACCTCACTGAGAATGATTAAAATACTTTAAATTAAGAAGTTGGGAGGTAATAATGATTTAACAAAGAAAAGAACACGTCCACTGAGTGTTTCGCATTCAGAGAAAAATCTGTGCTGCTGGTGAGGTAGAGTCCGGCGGGGGGGAGGGGGGGTCCTCAGCTGATGGCCAGAAGGTTCTTGGCATTCCCTGCAGTACACGCCGGCAGATCAGATGGAGGACTGAATCATCGTGACATTAGTTCCCTCAATCAGGTTTTCATCATGCCCATCAATCAGCGGGTCCCACTGATCAAAGCTCTTCTCTAAACCTGCAAAACAAAATTAAAGATGGCTGTTGTTGGTTGAACTGCAGCAGAACACACAGAAGACATGACGGTGCGAGCCTTCAGTTCTCTCACCGAGATGGCGCTGAAGAAAAGCTAGCGATGCTTTGTTGGAGAGGTCTATGGCGATCTCGGGGTCGAGCTCTCCTTTCAGCTTCAACAGCTTCCCGATCCAGTTTCCCGTCAGGAAGGTGAAGTCCGGGAAACTCTGGTGGACTGTGCCTCTGATGACGGGAAGCGTGTCAAAGGTAGCCGTTTAACCGATGCAACAACCACCACCAACGGAATCAAATTTAGTTTCAGGTTAAAAGAGAACATAGTGTGTCATTTTAAATGCTGAAACTAACAGCCGCTTGTTCAGAGTTATTGAAAAGATACATTTTATGTCATCTGGGGGAAAAATTAAAATGCGTCCGTTTATACCTGATGGTGATCATCTTCCTCTGTATGGCGGCCGAGTCCAGCTTCTTTATTCGGACAATATTCCCTGCCCACTGGAACTTTTCTGAGTTGATGAAGAAGAGCGGCTGTTTGACCTGAGGGAAGATGCTGTTGTCCAAGGGGAACATCCAGGCATCCAGAGCAACGCCGCACCTGATGAGAAAAATAATTGACGTCTTGTATCGTATTCTTTAAAGACACGGCGGCCCGGCGATAAATGGAGGTCGTTCAAATACACGTACTTGAATGCGACTTCTTTGCAGAGAACCTCAATCACCGTCGCTCCTCCGAAGGAATGACCCATGACTGCTATCCTACACAGATCCATGGAGTTCTGTCAGCCGGTAAGGAACAATGATTACATTATAATTCCGCACACTGGGGATGAGACTCGACGTGACAACAAGACACACAACAAAAACAAAAATTGCCTCTGTGTATCCGATTCATTTTATTCTTTTCCAAAGCGGTGGCCCGTGTTCTTATAAAGGATTTTGTCAGAGCAACAGAAGGAAAAGGAAGTTGCACTGTGGTGCGTTATCTACTGTAACCCCCCCCCCCCCCCCGAACACAAAAAAAAGAACGCATGTTCCCTCTGACATGTTCATTCTTGTACAACCACTGGTCTGTTAGGAAGACGCTTCCTGTCTTATTGTGAAAGGACGAAACAACGGAACATCTACAAAAACCAGAACACAAAATGTAACAAAATAGTACCTTCAAGGTCGTCCAGTCGAACTGTGTTCGTAAAACGTTTTGCACGGGTGTCCCCGAGTTGATTTGAGTGAGTTTCTCCAGAGCCAGAATGCACTCGTCTGCTCTCTGCTTCACCTGGGAATGAAAGCAGAGTCACAAACAGCAGAGGGTGGCTTCAAGGCGGCCACAATTCACCATGAAGACCGATGGCAGTATAATAAAGAGCAGTTTATACACAATCATTCCTGCAACGCTGAAACATCCATCCTGGGCTGAGATCACATCCTGCCATTCACTCTGCTACAGATCTTCCTTATCAGGTAAAAAGGTCAGAGAAGAAACGAGAATGTGATTTGACTCATGCAGCTTGTTGGGTTTGTGTGTATAAAGGTCACATGTTGCGCAATCCTGCCGAGCCCACGCATGTACAAGAGGAATGACTGTATCAATGACTCCATTACGTTGAGTAACGCAGGCCCGGTTTTACATCCCATCGCACACGACAAGTGCTCACCTGTTTGTTTCTGAGGGGGAATTCACTCTCTCCGTGCCGCAGGGGTCTGTAGTAGATCCACTCCTTCACCAAGTCGTCCGGGGATGAATCGGATGTTTTAGGCACTTTCGTATTCGCCTTCTCCGACTCCGTCTTCTCACGAAAATAATACGTAGCCGAGGACGACTCGTCTCTGCACAGTGAAGAAACACACCGTCAGGGTGACTTCAATAGGAAGGGAATATTGGGAGTTTTAGCATGAACATCCTGCTTCAAGAGAACCACAATAATTGACAGTTTCAAGGTTTCAGATCATTAATAATAATAATAACTAATAATAAAAACTTTTATTGCAGCTCTGCACGAGGTCAAAATCTGACTTCTTCCCGACAGGGAATAAGCAATCTAATCTGGCGGCGTGACAAACGCACCACTTGCTGAGTGGCTGGACTGAACCTCAGGCCACCAGACAGACACGTGGAACATGTTAACCATGTCACAACTCCAGCACGTGCTTCAGCTCTAGCTTTAGGCTACGGTCAGCGGAGCAAGCCCCTCGGATCACAAGTGGCAGCGCTGTGGGCATTATGCTCATCTCCATATGGTCCCCTTGTCTCTGCGCTCAAAAGAAATGTGATGACCTGGTTTGTGCTATTGATGCACAGAAAAACAGGCGGCCGCTTGCAGAGCAGGCCTGACCTCGAGTATTGTTTGCTTGGCTCGTGTTTAAACAGCATTTCCTCCAATGGGTTTCACTTTTCTAGTTTGTATACAGAATACGAAGACAATCTACGCATTGGTTAGACATGCCTTTTATAAAACATCTTTTTTTTTTTTGCTGACCTGTGTTCCACGGAAGCAACAACGAAGCCGTGAGAGGCCAATTCTGCACACACAGCTGAATATAAGGTCCTGGGGAGACACCAGGGAGATGCAGCATTTACAGCGGCCGCTATGTGAGCAGAACCTCTCCCTCAGAAAGTGCAATGGGGAAATAGATTGGGTTTACCTAAATGCTCCAAGGCCGTGGGAAAACACAACGACCGGACATTTTTCTTTTGCCTGAAATGGAGCATCCAAGTAGGCTGGAATCTTACAGGACCCTGAAATGGAAAAATAGAAGCTCCGTAAAGCAGAATTCCAAGTCGGTATAGTTTGAAACATTTCATTGCCGCTGATTTGCAGCCATTTCTAGAGTGTGAAGATTAGAAATCAGAAAGGGAACCTGTAATCATTGTGGACAAGACAGAGTTATTCTTACTTGGCTGTGCAGTGAAGTGAAAGTGCTTATTAAGTTCTCTCAATTACAATGCAGCACAGCTTTGACGACAATAAAGAAATGTGTGGCGCAAGTTAAAAAAATAAAAGCATTGACTACAAATGTCACCGCTGCTGTAGGATTCTGAGGATAGAAAATAACACATTATATATTATATACGTATATATATATATGATATACGGGCTGGTCTTTTGAGGAGCAACAAACTAGTTCCCACAGAAAGCATGTAAAATAAAACAGAAGTGTGATTCTGCCTGTCCCGGAGAGGCTACCTGAAACAGCGTTCACCCGAGACAAAATAAAATCTGCACATTCTGAATAACAAATTACCAAAGAGATGATTGAAAATCCTTTCACTGAAAGCCCTGTTGATTTTCATAAAGTCCGCCAGACCGTTGAAATATTCCCGAGACGGGATCCATCCCGGTTTCTCTGCTTTATCAGTCTGTCGACAAGGATAGTAAAGCCGGAAGAAGCTGCCCTGCAGAAGAGACCAAAGCAATCACACACACACACACACACACACACACAAAAAAAAACTTCTTTCATGTTTACCATTCATTGGCTTAATGTTGAGGAATATATAAATCATACTTTTACAGTGTGGTCCATCATGAAGTCAGTGCATCCCACAGGATGGGGGCCCTTGGCTGGGGGGATCCCGAGATGATTACAGTTGGTTTGTCCCATGGCGGTGTCTCTACTCTGCTCTGTCAAAGTAAAGAGAGACATTTCATTTGACGAGTCATGACGATGCTCGGGGACAAGGGTGGTGGAGACTAGCGTGACTCGACAAAATCAGCTGCCGAAATGTTTCAACAAGAGAATAATAAAACTACTCATTTCACTACAGCCAAACGGAAACAGCGCGCAGATGTGCCCCGAACTTTTAACGAAAGGAAAACATTTGTACGTCGTAGTTTGTCGCCTTACCTGTCTTTAGCCGCTTGTAAATCCTCCTGCTTAAAAGTTGTATAAATCCCCCTCCATGGCAAATCATCGACCCCCGCGGTGGCAAAATGAAGCGAACCCAGGTATGTAATAGTAAGCTAGTAGCCGCAAATAGAACTACAAAAAAACAAGGTTTACATAAATGACGAGTCTATGTAACTGCATCGATGTCGTAACATTTCCAAAGTGACACATTTTCGAGATTTGACAGCGCTGAGTCAATTTGGGAGTGGCTGACAGGTTGTTATGTTACAGTTAGCTTAGCCAGTAGCCACTACTAGCATGGGAGGGGCTAAAGCCAGAGAAAGCGCTGGGACGTCACGTGATCCCTCCCCAGCTACATGACAACTCATCTAAAACTCAGTGCATACTATCATAAAATTAATGATTAACCACCGTGATCATACATATTACTATCATAATTATAGGGAACGTTTATTTAGAAGAAGTCTTGTTGCAACCAGCGATCTGGATGGAACTAGCTCTGTGACGTTCCTTGTCACGTGCGTTTATTTACAAGTATCAACATTTTAATTTATATTAAATATACATATTTCTTTCCATGCTATTCATAAAGATGCTGTTGGGTCTTTTTGTTTACTGTTTGGTGCTTTTCTTTCGTGTTATAAACTTAACTTCAAAGTTAAAAGCACCCTCCACGTCCATAGAGGGCAGTAGAGGACGGAAGCGATGGTAACACTACCAGCGGTGTTCCGTAAACACTGAAGGACAATGTTATTGAAACCGACCACACGGAACTAAGTTATCCTCCATCACTAGTTTTGAAAATGAAACTGGTGAGTAAATTGACTGCATACGTGCTGCAGCCAGAGCCAGTTTAACATTTGTAATGGATTCTCGTTCATTGTATCTTACCAATATGTACAGAGATGCTAGTTGAGCTAGCCTTCGTCTTTGCTAACGTTAACTAGCAAATAGCTATTTTTTTTGGTAATCTATTTAAAATAAACGTTCAGTATAAAATTGGTCAAATTACTGTTGGTAAATAGTTTTGTCGCGGAACTCTACACGCGTTATTAGAGTCCCGTCATCTCTTGTCTTCGTCTCACGCTCATAAGTCCTCATGACAAGCCTGTCTTCTGTTTCAGTATTGCCTCTCTGGGCATCCTACCCTTCCTTGCAATGTCCTCAAGTTCAAATCCACCACCATCATGCTGGACTGCGGATTGGACACCACTTCTGTCCTCAACTTCCTGCCCCTTCCTCTCGTGCACAGGTGAGAGCCAAAGACGAGAATGTCACCTTCCTCTCATGTTTTGCACTCTAGTGCTTTTGGAAGCAAAAAAATATTCAACTTCACAATATATCAGGAATAGGGACAAAATGTACAATGTGCCAGTTGTTTACAATAAATGCAATATTAAACAACCTGCTTCTGTGTTTGTTTAGCCCAAGACTCTCCAAGTTGCTGGGCTGGTTCTCGAAGGATGGAACGGTAAACTTGGAAAAGGTACGGACTTGATCCCTACACCTTTTTAAGACGCGTATGATCATGTGTTATTACTGTTTTGTGAGTCCACCTGAAGTTGTTTCTCTCTAAATATAAATTAATTTCAAACTCATCGTTGTAAAGTAAACATCTCTTTCTTTCCAGGAGCTGAAGGAATGTGCAGGAAGAGTGTTTGTGGATTCACAGCCAGAGTTCTGCCTGCCTGAGGTAAATTCATAAAACGGCAGCCACACAAGCGTATTTAGCTATTTTTTTTAAATCTTAGAATATGACTACTAAACATATTTTCTAAATATTTTCCACATTGTATTGAACACAGAGGGAACTGCTGGATCTGTCTACCATTGACGTCATCCTGATCTCTAACTACCACTGTATGATGGCCCTGCCCTACATCACGGAACACACTGGCTTCACTGGGACGGTGTATGCAACAGAACCCACCCTGCAGATTGGCAGGTAAGAAAATACGGGGCAGGAAATATTCCTCATATGGTTTTTAGATTAAATTAAATGCTGCTTTTTGTCACATTTGACAAAAAGCAAAATCTAAACAATTATTATAATGAAATAATGACATTTTGTGCTTTCAAGATTGAAGAATAATTTGTCAGAAAGGGCAGATGACCAACAGACTAGGGTTACAGATGTAGTTAGATATTTATATAGAAAAACTAATTGATTATTGTGTTTGTTGCCCACAGACTGCTGATGGAGGAACTGGTGAACTTCATGGAGAGAGTTCCTAAAACCCAGTCTGCCACCTGCTGGAAAAACAAGGAAATACAAAGGTAGGAAGACGTGAGAAAATCTGTGATTCACTAATTGATAGTTTGCATCTAGAAAATTTAAACTCACACAAAGTCAGCTTTGTAAATATCTGCTCATTCTGAATTTGATGCCAGCAATGCTTCTCAAAAGTCAGGAGAGAGGTGACAAAAACTGGGGAAAGGTTGTGGCATGCTTAACAGCACATGGCTGGATTATTAGGCAACGATAAGGAGATGTTCACCGCAAACCATTGTTTAATGTACGTAACTACGAGAACGCAGGATGTTTGTAGCGGATTGCATTCTGTTTTATTTATCGTTGACAGTAGTAGAATAAGAAATGTATGTTTGTGTATCTGTTTAAAAGTATCACATTTTAATCTGGTGTACTATTTCTTTTCTAAATGTGACACGATAACCACAATCGTATCTCGGCTTTTTTCCTTCAACTTTTTTCACTGCTTTTCTGTTGATCTTTTCTTTTTTTACTTTTGTTTTCATGAAAACATTTTTTTTACTGAAATCTTTAATTATTTTAGGCTCCTCCCGGGGCCGCTGAAGGATGCTGTCGATGTCTGGACGTGGAAGCGATGCTACAGCATGCAGGAGATCAACTCCGCCCTCAGCAAAGTGCAACTTGTGGGTTACTCACAGAAAGTGGTAAGAACCTCTTTCCTAAGACACGGACTCTGCAGAGACGCACGGACACCGACTCTGAGACTGTCTGACGTTACGCTGTCGGTGAAGGGTTAACGATCGTTCTCTTGCTGCTCTCTGCAGGAGCTGTTTGGTGCTGTTCAGGTCTCCCCCTTGAGCTCTGGTTACTCACTGGGCAGCTCTAACTGGATCATCCAGTCCCATCATGAGAAAGTCTCCTATGTCTCCGGTTCATCCCTCCTAACCACACATCCACAGGTCGGCCAATCACGCCCTCGAATGCTCCCCGAACTGAACCGCTTTAAACACCTGCTCAAACCGCTCTTCTTGCATTCTGTTAGCCGATGGATCAAAGCTCGCTTAAGAACAGCGATGTTCTGATTCTGACCGGCCTCACCCAGATGCCCACTGCCAACCCAGACGGCATGCTGGGAGAGTTCTGCAACAACCTTGGTGAGCTGTTTGTGGATGCTGACATAATTTGTATCATTATTGTCGTAAACGTTAAGCCTATGTAAGTAAACACTTTTTTATACATGCTTTAGGCTTTAGGTGATTGGTGAATCTTTTAGAACTTCATTGATTGGTTGGTATTGTTTGTGCCTGTAGCCATGACGATTCGCGCCGGAGGCAACGTGCTAGTCCCGTGTTACTCCTCGGGGGTCATATATGATCTCCTGGAGTGTCTGTACCAGTTCATTGAGAGCGCCAACCTCGGGACGACGCCGTTCTACTTCATCTCACCTGTCGCCAACAGCTCGCTGGAGTTCTCTCAGATCTTTGCTGAGTGGTGAGAAACGCAAGCGAATCATCTCATTTTAGAAATCCATTTAAAGGTCTAGCAGCAGGAAAGGTGTTTGACCCTGACGCAGTGTTTCATATCGTGTAGCGATGCTTGTTCTCAGCGACCTTTTTAACTCTTCTGTGCGATAATTTTGGGAGGATCTGATTATTTGTCTTCGCTTTTGCTTCAGGCTTTGCCACAACAAGCAATCAAAGGTGTATCTTCCCGAGCCTCCGTTCCCTCACGCAGAGGTGAGTCCTGCTGCTGCTGCACGTCCTGCATGGACGTTTGGGTATATGGCAGCACATCCTCATCACCTTCTGACAAATATTAACTGCCGTGACCCTGAAACGGTTTTTGAAGCTACTGTAAATGAAGTTCTGTACCAGTACAAGACGGTAATAATCGCTTTAAATGCTGCGAATAGACTCTGAATTGTCAGTGTCGCGTTAAATCAGCATGACTTTGATGTGTGTTAATTTAACAACTACATCCAGCAAGTAAATATTCATCTGTGTTTTATGTTGATCAGCCTTTTCCATGGAGACAGTATTTAACGCCAGTGAAAACTCTTAAACTCCAAATTAGTTTAAAATGTGGAGCACTTATCAGGATAATCGTTTATTAATAAATAAACAACTCAAATAAGAACATCTGGCTTCAGTTTCCTTTTCCTGCTCCATCGTTTCAGCTGATCCAGACCAACAAGCTGAAGCACTACCCCAGCATCCACGGAGACTTCAGCAGCGAGTTCCGCCAGCCGTGCGTGGTGTTCACCGGTCACCCGTCGCTGCGCTTCGGTGACGTGGTTCACTTCATGGAGTTGTGGGGCAAATCGAGCCTCAACACCATCATCTTCACTGGTGCGTGCCGCCGTATGGAAGTGTCCCACGACAGGTGCGAATGCGAAGAACAAAATGTTTCTGAAGACCGTGCGATGTCGCCGTCTTTCCACCAGAGCCGGACTTTTCCTACCTGGATGCTTTGGCTCCCTACCAGCCGCTCGCTATGAAGTGCGTTTACTGTCCCATTGACACGCGGCTCAACTTCCACCAGGTGTCAAAATTGCTCAAGGAGGTCCAGGTACGATCGATGACGATGATTGCCGTCCGTAAATATGACAAATGTTCCGTTCGCGTCGATTGTAGGCTGCAAATAAATGAACCAGCCGACAGGAGCTGAGTTTATGAATGGAATCCTCTTCATTTAAGAAGATTTGAATAGCTGGCCAATAGACTGGAAACCACTCGGCACTGGGAGCGCAATAATCAGTAGCAGTTGTGTTGTTTTAAAAGCTAAAAGGCAGAGTCACAAAGACCGTGATGGGATCATTTATTATTCAGAGCAGAGGAGGAGAGGATGCTCAACGGAGGTTTAAATGGAAGTCATTCAATGACTAGTTCCTGTATGACGCATACATTTTAATAATGATCAAATTAAGCTCAGTAAAAGCTGCATGGCTAGAATATGTGAGTCACTTCATTTCATAGCAGCTAATCCTTTTCCTCCTGAGAATCAAAGAATCAGTCGGATCGGTCGCTCCATGAAATAAACGTTATTATGGCCGCTGCTTCCCACAGGCGTTTGTTTACCAGTTGTTTTGTTTTCGCCTCCCGCAGCCCGTCCACGTTGTGTGTCCGGAGCAGTACGCCCAGCCGCCGCTGACCCAGTCCCACCGCTCCGATCTGATGCTGGAGCTGCAGCCCCCTCCCATGCCCTACAGACGCTGCTCCGTCCTCAACCTGCCCTTCAGGCGCCGCTACGAACGCGTCTACATACTGCCCGAGGTGAGCGGCGTCTGAGCAGCAGCAGCAGCAGCAGCAGCAGCTCACACACCTTAAACTCCCGTGTGTGTGTGAATATATTCTTCAACTTGATCGGTTCAAAGAAGCAGATTCAGATCAAATAAAAGATCAAATCAGGCCCTTTGAAAGCAGATGGTGAGGGCATACCTAATGAAAAAAAATACACTGCTCCTGTTTGGGTAGGAAACAGTGAGGTATGGAGGGGGGGGGGGGGGGGGGCTGGAGGAAAGCATCATGAAAATACTCCACAGGTGGTATAAAGTCTGAACTTTCTACCCCCAGCTGGCCAACTCCCTGGTGCCCTCTGAGATTAAACCCGGCATCTCCCTCGCAACAGTGTCTGCAGTCCTGCACTCCAGGGACAACAAACACACCCTGCAGGTGAGTGTGTGACCATTTCTTGTGGCATGTGAAGTTGTGGACACTGTTCGCTCCCCTTTGAGTTGAAGTGAACTTTTTCGTCTCCCGTGTTTGGCAGTCGGTACCAAAGCCACCTCCAGCGCCCCCCAGCAAGAAGAGGAAGCGGGTGATAGAGGAGCCTCCAGCGATGCTGGCCCCCAAACCCCTCCTGAGCGGAGCGGTGCCTCTTGAAGCCTTCCTGGCGACGCTGCATAAGGTGACAAGCCGTCGCAGACAGTCGACGCAGAAAAACAGCGCATATAAACCTGTGTGCATCCCCCCCCCCCTTGCAGCATGGTATTACAGAGGTGAAGGTGGAGGAGACGGCAGACGGACACATCCTTCACCTGCAGGAGGAGGACGCGCTGATTCAGCTGGAGGAGGACGGGACACACATCGTCTGTGATAGCGAGCCGTTGCGCACAACGCTGCGCGACCTGGTGCTCCGCTTCCTGCAGAAACTCTGACCGGAAGCCCTTTGTCTCCTGATTGGTAGATTGTTTTTTTAAACAGTATTTCTATTACTGGGCTGTGGACAGCAACGGAGAGGATATGACTGTCTGCACCTTAATCTTATTTAACATCGCAACACTTGGGCAGTTTTTTTTTGCTATAAAATCCAGTTATATTTTGTAATAAAAGATTTTTCAAAAGTGTTCCAAGATTTTCTCCGTCTACATTGCAGCCTCTTCCGTCAGATACACTAATATAGTAAAACTTCATCAGTCATGAGCTTCAGGGTTCCAGAGGAAGTGAAAGGAATTAAACAGGAAATGTGCATCATTTGCATTTCAAATTACGATTCACTTTTAAATTAGATGGCAGCTCAGTTTCCTCATGAAACTAATTTTCTTCTTACTGAACTGTCTGGCTGCACTTCTCTAAACAAACCCGTAATGGAGCCTGGTTTGCCTCTCTCTGGTAGGTCGGCAGGTGTCGCTTGAGTCCGGATGAACTTGAGCAAGAAGAAAATCACGAGTCTGATGCAGGCGCGTCTTTATGATCCGTGTGGACCGCGTCCACATACCTTGCCTTCCTACAGAAAAATCTAAATCTGATTAAAATGTCTAGGGTAATCCTGTGAAATGGCTTAAATGTCATTTGCAAGGCCATGTTTATCAAACTGATCACATTGTCCAGCAGATATAAAAATCGGCATTGACAAAATTCTGTACAGTTGCCCTTCAAAGGAAGACATGAAATATGAACTTTTGCTTTTCCTATAGAGTGGAATAGAGAAAATTATTCTGAGCTGTTAATCACTGAATTATCTTGAGTTAACAGTTTGTCTCAGAGGGTAAATTAATTTATTATGTGAGACTGCCTCGCTGCATGTTGACGGTCAAACAGACAAAAAAAAGGAAATCTCCAAGTTTCTCGTGTCACAAAATATTTAATTGGTTCTGGTTTACATGCAGCTAAAACACATTTAATAGGTTTTCAATGTACAATATCTTACAGTGTACTGTATGACCATTGCTTCGATGACAGGGACACTGGTGGACAATTCAACTCCACAGACTGGCAGAAACAACACAACTCAAATATAGCTGACTTGTAGCATGACATTATTAAGATGCTAACTTGAGGCTCATCTGGTTTTACCGGTTGCATTTGGGGTAAAAAAGATTTAAATGTAGATTTGAAGATCTCTGAGGCTTAAAACATAAAGGAGGAACCCAAACCCCAGGATGTGAACAGGTGGAATCAGCAGCACATGTTTGCATTATATAACATAACATTTCTCCCCCCCCCCCACCCACCACCACACACACACACAATGCCTTCATTCGTTTTAAAGGATGGGGGCTTTCTTGGAGAATCAATTATGTGACAGGCTTAAATTAAAATAAACAAATTAAACAGCTTGATGTGTTGTTGTTGTTGTGCGTTGTTCCTTCGGGATTTTTGTTGCCCAAAGTGGCCAGAAATGACTATTGCAGGTTTTACAAGGTGAACGCTTTGGAAAGAAACTTTGACTAAATGGATTTTTAATCTCTGAAAACACTTACAAAAAAAAGAACAAACTTTTCTTTCTCAATAAAATTCTCCGGGTTGGTACCGACTGTGTGGACCTGGACCTGCACTGTGTATAAACAGTACAGGAGGAGCAGGGGGGGGGGGGGGGGCGACGACACACGCACAAATGTGTGCTACAAGGAAGAACTGCTTCCACCGCTTCCAACCGGATTCCCGTGTCCGTTGTGTCGTCATCCGTTTGAGGTTCATCCTCTTCCTCTACTTGGATTCCTTCTCGGTGTCGAGCAGCGCAGAAACGATGCCCAGCTTCTTAAACTCTTCAACCAGATCACCATTCTGGTGCATCTGGAGCAAGATGTCGCAGCCCCCCACAAACTCACCGTTGAAGTACACTTGAGGTATTGTGGGCCAGTTGGAGAAGTCCTTGACACCTGCGGAAAGCAGACGGCATCGGTGTCAAGAGTCAGAAACAAACTAAAGCACCATCACGCCAGGCGGCTCACAAGCCACTCTGTTTGAATGCTACTCGTTCCAAGTTATTTTTTTGTATGCGTGATGACGCTATTGCGACAGGAACCTCTGTTAAAACAAACACCCATTCAACGGTGGAGCTGATGCAACTATAAAATGCATTTCCTTGTCTCTCCCCCAACCTATGAAAGTGTTCCAGCTGTAGCCGCCTCAGCTTGTGGGAGGCGGAGAAATGCACCATGTTGATGGTGAAACGTTTATATTCACGGACCCCACCCTT
This sequence comes from Brachionichthys hirsutus, assembly GCF_040956055.1. NCBI lineage: Eukaryota > Metazoa > Chordata > Actinopteri > Lophiiformes > Brachionichthyidae > Brachionichthys > Brachionichthys hirsutus. Next base: position 5,988,583 of record NC_090916.1, on the reverse strand, counting down.
TGGTCCTTCTGCAGACCACTGATAATAAAAAAAAACCAAACTTTGACACCTGAAGAGCTCAAAAATTAGAGTCGTATTTGAATGAATAAATGATGAATGGAAGAGGATAGTAAATATTAGTTACGGCAGTTCCATAAAAAGCTTCTGTTTTTTTTTTTTTTTTATTGTCCATTAGGAACTAACATCGACATGCAGGTAAGCGCTGACGTCATGAACGCCTCATCGCGCCTTGGCTGACCTTGTCTGAGCTGCTGGTCGTCCAGCACGTTGTACGCAGCGTAGTCGTCCACGCCGTGCATCCGCAAGATCTGAACCACGGCGTTGCTGAAGCCGCACATCGGCTGCGCCGGCGTCCCTTTCATAAACACCACGACTTTGTCCTTCTTCACGATCTCACCAAGGTCTTTCCCCGGATTCCCCGGCGCGCACAAGAAGCGAGCCGCGTTCGACCACACGAGCCCGTCGGTTCGTCTCGGCAAGTGGGTCGCCGCGCCGGAGCGCAAACAGCTGGCAGTAAATCTGATTAAACTATTCATGGTCTTTGGTGAGCGTCGGCTTCATGCGAGAACGGGAAACGTCGTTGATACTACCGGCGTGCCTTTTAGCAACAGTAGAAAACAAGTCTGTCAACCTCTCGGTGTTCGGCAAGAGGGGCGGGGATCTAAACGCTGATTGGACAGCTGCGTCCAAATATTTAATAATCTTATTAGCCATTGGTCGAAAACAAGCGTTAATTATATTAGTTACACAAGGAATAGTTTTCGTTCTTTAATGACATACACATACATTCATATAAGCATGGTATTTGATACATACTGATTCACTTTCGTAGAAAATGTAATAAAAAAAAAAAGTAGCAGAATTACTTCCGGGTTACAGAGGCATTAATAACTTCCGGTTCCAGGGCGTCCTTTGCAAAGAAGGAAGATGGCGGCGCCCGAACAGAAAAACAACAACCCGGGCAAACCTGGAAGAAAAGAAGCTCAGCCCATAATAATCGTTAAGACCCCAGCGGAGGAGCAGCGGCTGAAATTGGAGAGGTTGATGCGAAACCCCGATAAGACTGTTTCCATCCCCGATCGGCCCAAAGAATGGAACCCGAGGGCTCCGCCGGAGTTCGTGCGGGACGTGATGGGTTCCAGCGCCGGTGCAGGCAGCGGGGAGTTTCACGTTTACAGGCACCTCCGGCGCAGAGAGTACCAGAGGCAGGATTTTCTGGACAAAATGTCAACAAAGTACGACGCGAACCTGAAATACTTGGATAAGGTGGAACTAAACAAGCAGGCAGCCGAGGACAGAACGGCGAAGCGGAGGAAGAAACGGGAGAAGCTCAAGCAGAAAAGGCTGATGGCGAAAAAGGCAAAGGTTGAGACCAAAGACGGAAAAGAAGAGGACGACGACAAGAAGTCGGACAAAAGCGAAGAGGACGAAGAGGAAGAGGACGAACGAGAAGACGACGCTGAGGCTCCTAGCTTCATAATGGGCAAGAAATGATGCCCGGGGGAATGGACTCCGGAGTGACAAACATTTACCAGACGCAACATTTGGAAGAAGCCTATCCATTTGAACTCGTTTCATAAAAAAAAGAAGAAAGAAAGAACTTTATGTATAGGAAAGTTTTAGGCAGACACGGTGAGAGGAGATGTTTTTTTTTTTATCATGTAGTTCGTTATCTCGCAGAACTACTTGTAACGTTCCACCTCAGATGTGTAAATTTCAGGGGCTCCTCAAGTTTGGGACCGTCTTAAATATGCTCAAAGATATTCTGCATTGTAATGTAATGTTTCTAGTTAAAGAATTAAAACATGCATGGACATTTATGGAGTTTTGCAGTTTCTTCATTTTGACTGTTAAATTGTCCACGTTGACGCCATGTTTGGCTGGGGAATCCTTTCGACTGATCCCTCATTGCATCCTTGTGAAGCTGCTCCTCGTAGTGACTATTGCTTGTGGGCACAACAAGGCTGCAGAAAGCAAGTCAAAGAATGAAAAGGCGTGACTTCCGGAGGCTCGGGAGTTCCACGTGCGATGTTCCTTGGACAGACTCCTGCTTTCCACGGCGGTGGTGTTGCTGCTTCGTAGCCATCACCTTTCTTGAGGCAGGTAGACTAAAACCTGACAGCGAGGTGTTGACTGAAGCAGCAGAAAGCTCTTCCTGTCAGACACTTGCGGCTGTCACAATGATGTAAAAGTACCGGTAGTCAAGGCACACTCTCCCCTCGTGGATTTGGGTAATGATCTAAAAATGCTGTTTGGATATATCTGTCTCATTTTTTCCAGGAATATAGTTATGAACAAAGTTCCTTTTTCAAAAAAATCTCATGGCTTTTATCAGCAGACAGTCGGTTGATACACGAAATTAAAGATTTGTTTACATTCATAGCAGACATGTTAGTGGGCTTAATGAGATATTTCCCTTCGATCTGAGCCGATATGGGTAACGTATTTCAACCATATAGTGATCACCATGGTGATACAGTACAGCCTGTGCGAGCACACAGTTTGATGTCTGCTAATGTTAAAATTTTCAGTGGTGTAAAATGTCTTCTTGGGACCTCTGGAGGCTGTTTATGGTTTGGACCAGCACAAAGTCAAAGTATGATTGATAAAGTTTTGATTAATGAAACATCTCAAGCATGTACTTGTATACAAAACCACAATGAAGGAGGTAAAGTATCTGGGATGGCTGTGTTGTTGGGTTTTTATGCATCCAGGCCTCCGCCTTCCCTTCCCATTCCCATTGAACGAGTGATAGAGATAAATCCCTATCATCGTGAATTTCTAAATATTTTATACAACCCTCTCGTTTGTCTCAAAGATGAACTGATTAGAATTTGGATCTCAAACATGACCAAATCTAGTTTAGTTCTCGCTCCTTGATACGTTCTTTGAAAATGCCTTTGCACCGTGTGCCAAAGTTCACTCTCAGACACTACATCTGAATCCGGACAGACATTCTCAGACCCTGCGACTTGACTGTGCGCTGAGGCATCGAACCTTGAGAAAGTAATTCTAGCTCTAATACATATTATTTTTGCAAGTTTGGGGTTATTCTGCAGGAGTTGTTCCACATTCCCAGTTGTGATTGAGTCTATAAATTCAAGCTTGGACGACCAAGGAAGAGCCTGTCGAGAAAACTGAAAGAGAGCATCCAGATCACGTTCATGATTACACATCACAGTTAGGTTACCATCGCTACTGGAGCCTGAAGGTAAAAGTGTATTGAATAGAAAGTATATCATGTTGGTCCCCCTGAATGCTAAATACAACTACATCCTGGGTATTCATGAAAATTATTTTTGCCACGTATTCACCTGAAAAGCGCTGCAAGTTGAAGAGGATGAAGGCAGAAGAAATGGACAGCATTAAAATACCTATAAACAGCAGTGGATATAAATGTCAGGAAGATTCAGAGAATGTTGAAGCAGTGTTTCAAAGGAAGTCTGGATCACAAATGAAAGTAGGGACCGACAGCACTGCATTTGAAATGGAGAGGAAGAAAGAGGTGTGAAGATGGAAGAGTTGCCAGACAGAATAACAATAGTGATTGTTGTGAGAAAGACTGATATAGGAGTAGTATTAAAAAGCAGACCCTGGTAGATGAAAACAAGATGATAAAGCTTTTTTTGTTGAAAGGAACAGTTGAAACAAAGAGCTTCAGAGAAACAACTGAATGACGCTTGTTCCAAAATGTGAAAAGGTGAATGAGAGGGTGGTGGCAGACAAAAAAAAAAAAGAGAGGAAGACAATTTGATGAACAATTTAGGGAACAATATAACCGAGAGTTAAACAAAGAGCATTTAGTTTGACACAAAACTAAGCAGGAGGGAGAACCCAAATGTGGGCTGCATTCTCCTCCATAACGTCGATATGAGCATTCCAATCCTTTTCAAGGACCCATCTTGAAAAGACAGTTGGTATAAAAGGTTCCTGACACGGACCTTTCTCAATCTAAAGCATTCACTATCAGACCTTTTGTTTTGCAGCCTTCCCAAATGAGCAGAGTCAATGGTTCTCTGATAAAGTGCAAACAGTAGAGGAGATAATGCCCGCCTCTGCCTGCACCGACGATGCAACGTGAAAGCTCTAGATTTTAGCTTAGCAAATTGGATCCGAGTATAGTGCTTATACTTATTTTAAAGACAATTGGACCAAATTAGATTTGTATTTTTATTAATTAAACTGCCAAGGACACTCGATCAAATTCCTTATATGCATTTAATGCTAGAAACATTGCTTCCTGCCACTTTTCCTGGGGGGTTTGTTGTTATTAGATTCTGTAGCCTACAGACATTATCGCTTTAACATCTTCCGCATCTACGGGTGCCGAAAAGATCACAATCCAGCCATGATATGGGTCGATAGATATGACTGGCATTCCGTCGGATCCTTGCCCTCTTCATATTTATCACTACTACTGATGCATCGTGCCAAGAAGGGGCCACGCCTCTGGACTCTAGTGCATGGCAATAGGCTTTTAATACTAAAGGGGGATATTATACCTTTAAAGGTTTTGACAAATTCATCAATGTGACCATGACCATTTGCTTCTTCCATCTCACTTTCCTTTATGGGCTCATCCGCAAGCAGCAAGAATCTGTGCTTTGGTGGAGGGATCTATAGAATTCAACGAATTATCTCAGACTTGGAGATTTTGTGGACTTTCTATTTCTACTTGAAATGTATGTGAAGTCCATTCTGCTTGGTAGGTTATGTCTCCATGCATCTACAACACCAGACCCTTTGGATTGTTCATCTAGCTCCATTCTTATCCTTCTCTGTGTGCAGGTTGCCTGTCCAGAGCCCGGGACGTGACACAATCGATGTCTGATGTCTTTCTTCCATTAACAGGAAGGTACTCCCCGGGTGAATTGATGGCCAATAGATTCCTTTGCAAAACACACTGATAGAATTTGATCTGTTTTTGGTTCAATCTGACTTCCTCTTCCTCCCTAACAAATGTGAAGCAATCTTCAGTCTGAATCTAACACTCTTGTCTTTCATCTCCTTCTCCACAGAGAGAGAGGATACGTTCTCTTTAGCAGCCCCTTGTGTCCCAATCTCATTTGAGCTGGAAATGCTCCTGGTGCTGTGGATCCCGCTGCTTCATCTTCAGATGAAGTCCCCTGCAGCACAGCCTTCTTATTAAGATAGGCTTATTAGCCCAATTTTCACGAATGAGCCAAACAGGGACGTTCAATGCTCGGCCGATTCCATCTGTGTCACTAAATTTCCCTCAAGGCAGCATCTAATGATTATATTTGCTTGTTGCCGGGAGCAGAAATACCAACATCTCGGCTGTTGTTTCAGATAAACACACATTAGCTACACTTTTTATTTTTTTAAGATACTTGGTGTTACAATAAACAAATTATTAGCCATAATTTATTCGGTGTTCTTGTGAAGTTAATTCCCCAAATGCTCAGTTTATTTGTTTTAAATTCCAGGCAGAAATATTCCTTTAAATTGCAGTTCATGCTGACGACCACACGGTGGCACTGCAGCATCACAGCAGCAAGCATCTTCTATAAAAGACTGTCTCCTATACTCTGCTGAGAATCCCATCATTTGTGCCATTAATTACATGCCGTATTGACATGGGGAGCCCAAGCTGATAATATTTAATGAGCTCTTTGACATTTAATCAACTCTCATTGTGTTTTTTTTATTTTATTTCACACACTCGCCAACAATGCAGGCTTTTTTCCACAACAGCATGCGACTATTGGACACAAGTAGATGTTATTTTCCCCATTAAAATGAGGTTTTATATTACATAGTGTGCATCTGTTGCACAAGTGTTCAAAGTCCCTGTTTACCGGCAAAAGGGACGCTATCCTCACTGCCTACACTCATTGCTACTGAAATTCTAAGAAACTATGCTTTCATTGTTTGCTTAGAGCTCAACCCAGGGGTCAAAATCTCATCCCGGGAATCAATACACTTTCAACACCACCTCCCCCTCCACCCCCGTGCAAAGCCACAAGAACAACACTTCCCCAAAGCTGGAGTTTGGCCGATCATCCGTGAGACCAGCTAGCGGTATCTCTGAATTAGGCTAAGCCGGCGAATGGCGAGAGGAGCAGCGATGGTGTCTGATACGTACGGTTGTTTAACCGTGCTGGTGTTGCTGGCGGGTTGCGCAGGGGATGATTCGACTCTACCACAGCCTGAGAAATTCATCACCGGGCCTCTGCAAAAGCAGCAAGAGCTCATTTGGCGGCAGCAGCTCAACACTTCAGCCCTAAACACAGCCTTGGCCTTTGATCCTTATCATGACCTTGCCGCCAGAACCTCTGCCGTGCCCGGGGCCCAGCAGGAGCAAGAGCAGCAGCGCAACATCTTGTTCTCGCCCATCGGCCTGGCGTCAGCGCTGGCCCTGTTGTCCCGAGTGACGGGGTCCGAGAGCCGGAGCCAGGCCCTGGAGGCCCTGGGGCTCCAAGCCAACTCTACTGAGCAGAGCTACGAGGCCACCGTATCTGCTCTTACTAACCTGCTGCATAGCCTCGCTCTCCAGGAGGGAGGGGACGGGAGCGGGATTCAGGGTTCAAAGTCTGAGGATGGAAACGGAACAGCTGATTGGAGCGGGGCTGCAGCAGAGGCGCAACATGAAGGGATGGACGCTGGAAAAAGAGCCGATCTAGATGATGGAAGGACTGAGGACGGGGCCCATGCGGGGGGTCAGTTACGAATATGGAGCGGCCTACATGTTGAAGGAAAACCCTCACAAGACTACGATAACGTCCTGTCCAGGACTTGGCACAATGGACCCCCCCTTTTTAACGCAAGCCTGGAGGCATTGATGAAAGACTTGCAATCCTCTGACAAACTTGAACTTAACAGTTATGTCTATTTCAAAGGTAGATTCTTGTAGTTTGGGCGATGAAAACACATTCAAGCAAAACGTGAATGAAAATTAATCGTGGCTAAAGTGAGCAGAAACATCAGGCTAAAAATATTGAAGACTTTCGGTATTCAAGTCTGAGCAAAACTTTAAAATCTGCGTTTTTGAGCACAAAATAATCCATCCACATGACATACGTGGCAAATTGAGATGCGAGCGGAGGGTGTGGTTTCACAGGTGTTTGCTGGAATGGCGTTAAAGGACACAATTTTGCAGTGCAATTTTTTCACAGAACCAAACGCCACAGATGCAAATCTGTGGCGTTTGGTTGAATTTCTGGCAAAGTCGGCAGGAAAGTCCGCCGTGCTGCCCTGAATGTTCAATTTCACAAAAATGACCCCTCTTCAGTGTCATTTTCAAGAACCTGGCCTGTCGCCTCCAGCCCAGGGTCTCCTCCTGTGTCCCGTGGAATGTTTACCCAGCCCTCTTTGTATATCTGTGAACTTACTGAATGCTTGCAGGCGTTTGAGCACTCTGTTGACATATTGGTCAAGAGCATCTCAAACACATTCAACGGGCGATGCACCGGCAGCGTCAGTCAGTAGTTGCTGTCAGCTTTTGGTAACTGCGGACAGTTCCTAGCAATACAGGGCCGTGCATCACGCTGCAACCCGAGGCGATGGCACGACAATAGGCTGCAGGATCTTCAAATTACCTTCCCGGCTTGTACCATAACCTCACTGCGCTGAGACGCTCTGCTCACACCTCTGACAGGGAAACTGTTCTCCCACGCAATGCCGCACATGCTCGTCCCGGTGAGGGTGATGGATATGCAGATCAGCTTCCCCCCCCACTGAGATGCAGAAATTCCATCATCGTCCAAATCGAATATAGCATCAGCTGTTCGGGAAGCCTGGGATCACGCAGGAGGAGAAGATGGACGCCGGATTCCGGGGCTGGCGTGGTTACACCGCGGTTGTGAGTCTGTAATGGATGTGCGGCCAAATCCTGTGAAACAACATCAGAAAATGACTGATGGGAGCTCAATGTTTTTCTGTCACATACACAGACTCTGTTGGACTTTCCCGCATCAAGCGCGCCAACCTGCACGCCCTCTCGAAATGTGCGACATCTGCAGCATTGTGTTTACGTGATAAAACTCCACGGTGCCGAGTGGCCTTTTGTTGTGACCAGTTCGAAGCACACCTGTGCAGCAATCGTGGCGTTTAATCAGCGCGTTCGCGTGCCGAAATGGATCATTTTGGAAAAGCTCAGTGACACGAGATTTAAAAACTGCTCAGAGTGAGTGAAACAAACTGCGGGCTTAGAACAAAGTCTGTTGATTTCAAATAATGAAACACAAAGGAGTGAAAACATTATTCAGGCCAGTACACAGAAACGATTCCGATACTGCGTTCTGAGTACCTGTCATGGATTTTCGTTGGTAGTGAACTCACACAGCCGAGGATATTTATGTATGTTTTCTCTCTCTCTCCACATTTCATCCTTAACACATTCCCTTTCCTTTTTGGACTCACGTGGCAGCTTCTCAACCGTTCGAGCGGCGCCAGACGGTGCCGCGGCCCTTCAAGCTGAACGCCACCACCAGCGTGGAGGTGGAGATGATGTTCAAGGACGACTCCTCCGAGGTGATGATGCTGTACGACACCAACTGCTCCGCCACCGTGGTGCGGCTGGGGCTGGCCGAGACGGAGCGCCTGGCCTCGCTGCTGCTGCTTCCCAAAGCCGAGCTGCAGCCCGTGGAGGACTGCCTCTCCGACAGCCGCATGAGCTTCTGGCTCAGTAACCTGAAGCCTGGGTAGGTGGGAGCCAGCGTTATTGAAAACAACCCATGTCGCACTAACCTCTTGCTCACAAGGCGTCCCTAATGGATGTTTTTTTTGTGTGTTAGCATTTATTTTCTGCCATTTTGCATCAGCTTTTGAAATACATCAAGTTTTTGATGTAGATTTTTCTCTGACAGTTACAGAACTTCATGAATACATTTCAGAGAGCCCATCGACCGATCCGCAGCCACCCAGGAATATATATGAAACTGATTTGTGTATGTTTGAAGTCGTTGAGTTTTAGTATTGCAATCTTGAAGGCAGGAACAATACCTGAAGCGGAGTCTCTGACAACAGAAGGCGCGAGTCGGCTGCTCTGTGTTGTTACAGCAGAGTGTAGAAAGCTCCTGTCAAGGCATCTGCTGTTCGGTCTCACTGAAGAGAATTAATAAAAAAAAAAAAAAAAAATTCAAGACAAGGCTCAGAGGAGAAGCTCTGAGTGTCGATATAAGAAGGCTGAACTTGAAAAGATGGTTCACATAAAACTCGTTTAACTCGGCATGGTGATAGGAGAGTGTCAGCGAGGATGAAGGGAAAGGCCTACAAACAGTGGTGAGGCCAGCCATGATGGACGGCTTAGAGACGGTGGTTCTGAGGTAAAGACAGGAGGCGGAGCTAGAAGTGGCGGAGATGAAAATGCTGAGGTTGGACCAGGTTGGATTAGAAATTAGGCAATAAGAGGGACAGTGAAATTTCTGGAGGCACTAGGCTTGTTTAACAATCCCTGCAAGCTTCCTGAAATGCAAATAAATAATAATAATGATAATAATACAAATGTCAAGGCTACATTTCTACCATGTTTGACTCATATCACCTCTGGCAGCAGCTCTTTACATTACTTCACCCCCATTGGTTAATATAACCGATGGAAACTTGTCTGAGGCGATCAGAGTCACTGCACAAGTTAACATTTTTCAGAATGCAATAAGGTCCAAAGAGCGTTGGAGGTCGGGGTTGACACACGCACACACACAAACACAAGTTCCAACATGAAAGCAAACAATACATTCCCACAAATAAATATACTTTGGGATGTTAAGAGTGTGCAGGAATTCCTTTTGCAACTTCTCTCATATGTAACTGAGGCCAAAAAAAACCAAATAACGTGCAACCTTTTCTTCTGTCTAAATATAACCACAATGATGTTTCATGTCAATAACATGTTCGAAAAAAACTTTTTTTTTACGTGTTAGAACTAACCCTCTAAAAACTGAAATACAGCTGTTTATACATGAAGCACATACATGAAGGACTGAACATGTATATAAGCAGGTTAAGCCAAAGGTTAATATGTAAACTCCATGTCCTGCATGACGTGTTTGCTTATCCTTGAGTGCACAGCATCCATCGATCCATGCATGGCGCAGAGCAGCGGCCTGTCTCCCCCGCAGCCAGTTGTTTTCCGTTGTTTGGCTTGCATGAATGATGCTGAGTAGATTCTAAATCAGCAGTAATTACTGCTCCCTTACGATCAGTGACTAAAAGCCTGCGGAACGGATTCCGCTCGTAGTAACAACACAATTTTAGAGTAAATCTATTCACACATTGATTTTTGTTTTCACAGGCGGGCAGAAATCCTTTTCCCAAAGTTCCAACTAAGAAAATCCTACAGTTTAGAGAGCCTCCTGAGGAACTCTGGCGTATCGACCGTGTTTTCAGAATCGGCTGACTTCTCGGGAATATCGCAGCAGACGCTCAGGCTCGTCAAGGTTAGGAGAGAACACAAATAAAATCCATTTATCCCATTTGTCAGAGTGAAAAGTATGAAACTACCCGGCGCTGTCATGCTGGCTTTTTCCTCCTCTCTCCTTCTCCGTTGTCTACATTCACTATCTTTATCTTTCTCTGTGTTGTGGCTCTCAGGCTTCACATGAGGTTCTGCTTGAGGTGGAAGAGACTCGGTCAGAAGACAGGGGGAGACCCGACATCATGCTGGACTTCTCCGTCCCACCGAGAATCACCTTCAACAGGCCGTTCATGCTCATAATCTACGACGATCTCACGGGGCTTGTCCTGCTCATTGGGAGAGTTATCGATCCCACAGAGTGAGCAATGCGCTCTCCGCGTTGTCCTTTTTTTTCTTCTCTCTTTTGCGATATAACACTGCATTAACTAGCTTTATTTTTAATTTAATGCCCTTTTTTTCCTCCCAATTGTACACCACATCATTCCAGGAAAAAATCCATTCCCAGCAATTTCCCTGAAGTTAGTAGAGCGTGTTTTGCTTTACCTCCAATTTAGCAAACGTTAAAGGATGATTTATAGCTCATTTTGCCGTCTTCACCAAATGATGAAACGACTTTTAAATGGCTGTAATTTATCCCTGTTACTCTGAATCTCAGCTATTCTTGCAAAACAAAAACATAAAACACCTTTCTTCCATTACAAAATCATTTTCTCGTTTGTGTTTCTTTTTATTTTTTAAACTCCACAACACACTCCCTTTCTTGTTAACTTTTTTTTTCTTTATTGGAAGAGCATATTGGCTTATTTGCTAACACAACAGAGTTCAGCAGCTCATTTCTGTCTCGGCTTGTGGAGCTGTCACTGTGATATTTAGCTCATTGAGGTGACGATGAGTGGAGGACAGTTTGATGAATAGGAAAACAGATCTAGCACAAGTAGCAAATGTCAGCCCATTAATAAAGATGGGTCCACTTGGCTCCTGGAAAACCCTGGATTGGTCAGCCAATAGGAAGCATGTAGGGTCGCTGAGACACAGATGCACTTCATGCAGACACTGACCGGTGTCATGCGCCAATAATATATACCAGTGAGTGGCGAACATGAGCTGCAGGAGGCAATTACACATGAAAGTAAATATCATTAGGTGAATTAAAGGTCACTTAATATAACATTTTTCCACAAGTTAACGCAGTTCCAAAACACTTATATGAAATATCTGTGCCAGGCTTTGGTCCAAATAGCAAACAGATGCTGCAGGACAGCGTCCCTCTTCTCTGTCTCAGACAGCTCCGTCAGAAAACTCACCTGCAAACTCTAATATAGCTTGAGTATGAAAATAGTGTCTAAAATAACTTACTGCAGGCACATTCAGGATTTCAACACTTTCTTTGTTCAGGCTGACACATTCTAGATTGGACCTTCATCTGTAGTCAGGCTGTGCCGAGTTTGTTGTGTAAAGTTCAGTGAAGACAGGTGATAAGGCAGTCTGATATTTTGGGATGGAAAGCAGGGGCTCGTCTGGGTTAATTTTTGACTCGACTGTCAGCTGACTCCCCTCCCTGCCATATATAATGGGGGAATTTCTTGCAAACTGTCTGCGGCAAAGAGGGCATCAAAAGGTAAGCATGTGTGTTATATACCTGACATTGCGTTTAAAATAAAGTTCTCTCTAACACTATTGTGACCTGCTGTGATTAACCCTCCGTGGTTTCCTTGGACGCCTAGGCTGTAAAGATGAATGCTATCATTGCTAGTTGCACACTTACAGCACTGCTGCTGGCTGTAGCCTGGGCAGAACACCACGGCCACCACCACGATGACGACCACAGCCAGCATGTTCACCATGAAGAGATGAGCTGCCACATTCTGTCCCCTCACAACGCAAACTTCGCCTTTGCCCTCTACAAACGTCTGAATGCCAACACTCCGGCTGGAGAGAACATCTTCTTCTCGCCGCTGGGCATCGCCAGCGCTCTGTCCATGCTGTCTACGGGAGCCGGAGGGGAAACACACAGGCAGCTATTTTCCACCTTGGGCTACGGGAATTACAGTCAGGAAAAGATCAACGAAGCGTATCAGCATCTCTTCCACATGTTTCAACACGGCAAGCAGAATCCAGAGTTTGTTACCGGCAATGCCGCCGCCGTGCGGATTGGCTCCAGTCCCCTGAAAAAGTTTGTGACGGATGTCGAGAGCTACTACTCCTGTAAGTTCTTCCAAGTTGACTTCTCGAAACCTGAAGAGGCTGCAGCCGAAATCAACCATTTCATCGCGACCAAAACGCACGACATGATCAAAGATCAAGTGAGCGACCTGGACCCCAACATGTTCATGGTGCTGATCAACTACATCACCTTCAACGGTAGGACATGCACAGATCACGTATGCAGTACATGATGAACTCATTGAAAAATACCATATATATACACAGGTTCAAGTTTATTTTCCCTTGTGCATTTTAAGGGAATGAGAAACCATGATGATGCAGTAATGAAAATACGCCAAATATTGAAGACATAAATGTAATACATTTTATTGCAGTGTTTTGTTCAAGAATCCTCTGCAACACAATTGCATTGATTTCCCTCCTATACAGGAGAATGGAAGAAACACTTCAATAATAACCTGACACATAAAGATACATTCCACGTGGACGCAAGCACCGAAGTCGAGATTGACATGATGAAGAGGATGGGTCGCTACAACTTCCACCATGATTTTGACAAGAACGTCACCGTCATCATGCTGCCCTACAAGGGCACCACCTCCATGATGATCGTCCTGCCCGATGAGGGCACCACGATGGAGGAGGTCGAGGGATTCATCAACAGGGAGACCATCAAGCACTGGCTCGACTCACTGTTCACAACGTAAGACACAAACTAGATCTGATGTCAAAATCGTCCTTCGCGTCGGTGAAAGCTGTGTCATGAGTTCAGGTGTTCGGCCGGGTCAGGAATATTTGATCACTCCTCTTTCAGTGAATAAACACGCTAGGAAACAGTTACGGCATGTCCGATTCAGACCTCTGTTTCTATTTTTCTTTCAGTTCTGTCGATCTGTTCCTGCCAAAATTTCACATCAGTGCCAAATCACCCCTGGAGGTCTCTCTGAAAGAAATGGGAATTGTTCATGCTTTTGATAACTTCGCTAATTTTTCTGGCATCTCCGAAGAGGTCAAACTTAAAGTCTCAAAGGTGGGAGAGGCAATGGAATATCAACGCTTTGACAAATGTTCACCGGAACAGATCTCGTACAGACTTTGTTTTTCTTTTCTAGCATGACACTGATTACTTCTGGTTCCTCCTCAGGTGTCCCACCAGGCTGTGCTGAGCGTGTTTGAAGCAGGAACTACGGCAGTGGGCGTCACCACCATGGAGGTGATGCCTATGAGTATGCCTGAAAGAATGCACGTCAACAGGCCCTTTTTGGCCTTCATCATGGAGGACAGTACCCGGAGCATCCTCTTCATGGGCAAGATAAGAAATCCCAATCCCATGTAAAGTGGCTTTTTCAAGCTGTAGCCAGCTTTAGTGGCTTCAGGACAAACTTCAGGGAGCCCCATGGAGATTGCAGTGACAATTAGAGCGTATTTTCAATAATGAATCGTCTAGTGAAGTCCGATGAATACGTAACAGATTTATCAATAAGTAACATAAATGAGATTATACGACATTTCAGTCTGTCAGCACATCGTGTGCCGTTTGAAACCGGATAAGTGTCTAAAAGTCCAAATGCAGCCCTTTGAATTGAACTGCTGTTGAAATGAGGTGGAAATAAAGACTTGAGGAACCGCTGCTATGATACGTTTTCATTTTTCTCTTTCACTTTTTTGAAATAGCGATTCATGTTCATTTAATGACAGGAGGACCAATTGCTGTTCAGATGGTATTGTTTTATTTCCATTTCAAAGGGTTTGATTTGTGGTGTTTCATTTCATATCTGTAATTTGGTCATATTTTATGAGCTCCTGGATGTTTAATTTAACTACCATACCACTTCAGCAGAGATAGCCGGGCAAAAAACCTCCCAACGCAGGACTGACATGCATATGATTTTTAGCAGAAATAAACAAAGGATCATAAGTACAATTTCACTTCTGATCAATACAAAATGTATACTAACCCTAATAAGGATTTTATTTATTTATTTTTCCCAGAACCGAAGGACAACTATAAACTCTTTGTAGCCATTTTAGCTCCGTTCACTAGCATTGAATTAGGACTCCCTCCCGAGCGCCCAGTGGATGAACTGCTGCTGATTTCAGCACAGTGAAATGAATTCACATGCTGTATGAAGATTACAGGATGAAGAACGTACACAGACTGCTGGATGCTGCTTTTAAGAAGCTGTGGGTGCAGCTGGGTTCATTAAGCGGGGGTCTGCCTTAGCTGATGGCATGCAGGTGAATTCTCTCATAGGGCAGTTACAGCAGCAGTAAGAGGTTTTCATGGTCGGATAATTGCCTCAGAATAGAGTATGGCAGCATCACACATAGTAACCAGATTGTAGAACGTGTAATTCCACATGCTTTAAACATCATCCACATATGGCATGTTTTATAAAGATATAAACAGTTGAATTATTTCACTGTAGAAATTCATCCCAGCATGATTTTTGGATCAACATTAATTAATTAACATTGTATATACTGTATTTAAAACATCTGCAGAATATTGGCACATACAGTAACTTTAGAGCAGGAGCCACCAAGAAAATATTTACATAAATAACCCCGCCTCTTACTGGGTAGTTACAAGAGATCAATCAGTTCCAAAAAATAATTGAAATGTCTGATTTGATAAAGCATAAAAATTAAAGACCTATTGAAGGATTTATTGTTAACAAATCCCACAAAATATTACGATATTATATTTTGTTGATACTGCACACTGCTACTTCATTTTGCATGTTTAACCAAATAACCAAAATAAAAAAAACAAAATAAAAAAACAATTACAGCATTAATTTCTTATTGCCATCTTCCTATCAACATAATCTATCATAATGTTAAATCCATTTGGTCATGAATTATAAATACATTGTGCTCCTTTGTTTAAAGTGGTCCAGCTTGAGAACATTCAGCCTGGTGTAAAAAATGCCCGCTCTTAAACAGTTAAATAAACTTTATTTAAGTTTATTTGCCTTATCTTACTGCAGAGAGAATCAACCTGATGGCCATCCGCCTCACACGACTCCTCGCCCTTTGGCCTGTCAACAGAGGCGTCGTGTGGGAGGGTTTACACAATCAGCACACATAACACTTTGTCCCCGTCAGCACTTACACGCAGCGACTTCTGTAAGGGACATGAGTAAGATGCGACAGCTGAGTGGGCAGTTCTGTTGACGTATTGGAATGCTTCCAATTGGTCCCGTCTGCGTTACATAAGCGTGCAGAGCGTAACACTTCTGAACTGAAATCTGACACGGACACGGGACAGTCCCAGGAGAAATGCACAGTGATTCCTAGAGATGGAAACCAAAAGCCAGGGGGGCATCAGTCAGCAAAAACAACTAGGAGGAAACACACCAATAGCAAGGGACGCTGTCCTAAACATTTCGAGTGAATGGGATGGCCCCCTCCCACTTTCACATCAAGGCTCAGAGGCTCCCCACTTCGTTCCAACGCGCAACTCCAGATCTGATAAAAAGTAACAATCCATATACATCAGAGTCCTGATCGGGAGTTAACGTCCGATTCCGATCGAGTCTGCAAGCACGCAATTGGTCCCGATTTCCAATCAGGTGATCGGATCGGGACGTCCAGGCCCAGTTTCACTGGAAAGGAAGAACCTTTGCTTGACCACATATGGAAACTACAGGACATGGCAGTAGAATAATGTGTTTACACAACATCCAGTGATGTATAACATATAAGCTGCTGAGCAAACCACTGACTAAAGAGCTGCTTTACAAAACTAGAAATGCTAACGCTAGCGATACGAATATGCAAAGGTTAAAATGAAAACATTCAGAGAAATCAGAGCCGCCACTAAAATGATGCTCTTTGCTCACATTTCACTTTGTTTGAATTTGAAGCTCCATCCAGTCTATTAAACTTATAAGAATACAAATTATATTGTGAAGCTTCTCTTGGATTCAATTATGTAGGAAAAGGTCTGTATTATAGATGACACCCCGACCCCCACTCCCATAAAGCACCACACACTAAGCATCGTTTCTGCACCTCTCCACACGGACATGTTCATTAGTGTCGATCTCCACGACGCTCCTTCCTCTAATAGTGAAGATCTCTCAGATCCGACTGCTTTGGTTATTACTCCTGCCTGAGGAAGATCAAATGTGCGGCATGCATGCAAATCAAGACACGTTGTGACACAAGAAGTGGGCATCTATAATGCATGCAAGCGTAAAGTTGAGTGTGCCTGACGGCGGTTATTCTCATCCGCCGTTCTCTGGCGGCCCACTCAGAGGTGGCGACAGGAAGGCATGAAAAATGAAACGAAGGGATGAGCAGGTGTTTTCCGGCGCTTTAATCAATACTCTTATTCTAATGAGGTTTCAAATTGATTGTTTGTGATGACTGTCAGTCGACCTTTTGCTAAATGAAGAGGTCAAACACAACTAATATTTCCTCATTTACGGTAAAATGAATTTGATAAAAGTCATTCAAACAGCTTCTTCTCGTGATGGACTCCTCTTCTTGGCCGTGAGAGGCCGGCTGAGCTTCCAGCTCTGCTGCGTTAACAGGATCGCGTTTAAAATGTCCAACTCTTTTATGGCTCCGGCACCAACGAAGCAGCTGTCAGCGACAGCCGCCGTGACTGTCCTCTGCTTGAGGTGATCTAAGAGGGCAGCTGCTCCAACGGTAAACTCCTTGCCCCTGCGATATTTGTGAACGCAACTTGACGTGAGCAAAACCTCCACCTGGAAGCTTTTCAAAGCAAAGCTTTTGTCACTCCCTCAAGTCGCTGTTTATTGGGGTCTAATGCCCCGAGAAGTACAGGAAACCAGTAAGCAGATTACACACAAGTTTGATGGGGAAAGTTCAATCCTCAAGCACAAACAGTCAAGACTGACAGCCAGCCTGGACAAGGGAGTCCTGCCAGCAAAAAGTAAATCCTTTAGAGGTTGTGGAGGTTTAAGGAAGGGATAAATGTGTTGAAGATTTATCTTTTGAATGATTTTGAAGAAAAATACATCAGACACTGATTATTGACAGGAGGGGATTTTTAACATGTTCAAATGAAGATTTTTTATAGACGCAGAAGATAGTTGCTCAAATAAGCATTGGTTCAAGCTGTGCACAAAAATAGTACTCTGTCACACACACCTACACACCAGCAGGTGGCAGTCTTGCGTCATAGGACCAGACCCTCTACCTTTCTATTGTTCACTTATGACCTGCTCATTTGAGTTGGTAATTGAGACCAGAATTAAAGGGCTTCTGCTCCTCCATTCATTGTTCTACTTTCCACGTCAAAGTCAAATGAGTCAAAGGTCACGGAGCGGCTTTTCTCTCTCGTCTGTTATCACGTGTGTGCCATCTGCACCATCTCAGCCAGTAAAAAACGTGAACCCCACCAAGACCCAGAGGTTTAATCCGGACGGAGGAAAAAGTGTCCTCCCATTCTGGATTGAGCTGTTTATTTACACACATCTAGAGGATGGCCGAGCGTTCTGTTTAACAGTGCGCTTCTTATTAAGAGGCATCCTAAAATCACCATAGACTTTCTAATCAGCATTGAGGACACAAAGAATGAAACCCGTGCTGCTCCCCATTACACAAGTGTCAGTGATGAAACCTCCGGAGCACACAAGTGGGGCAGACCTAACAAATGTCGGGGTGCAACCTTGTTAAACGTGCTTAAAAGCGAGCAAACAAGAGGAGGCAGGCGCTGGGCTGACAGGAGACTGCTCCTGCCTCAAAGGCAAACAATGGGGACTCTGGTAATGCTTATTATTTACGCCCGTGTGCCACAGAATCAGAGATGTACAGGGAGACATGCGGAACCCTTCATGTTGAAGGCCTCCGTGGCAAAGAGGAGACAAACTCACAAGAAAGGGACCTAAAAATGATCGTATGTGCAGCAGGATGTGTCTTTGATGCGTTATCGCAGTAACTCGCGCTGACAGTCCAAAAGCGCATCTCTCACTGAATGCGCTGACCTGTGCACCACACGCAAGACACGCACAAACGCAATCGCCTTGCGTAAAGCCATTCGAGCGGAGACGGCTGCCATCACCACATTGCTGAAAGCGTTGCTCGACGCCACGACCTTAAAATCCAAAAGTGTGTCTGCTGTTGACAAATGAGATTAGAGCATAGAGCGTCGCAGCGGAGAACCCGCTGTGCGGGAGGATTGACTTCCTCTGTATCTCAGCTCTACCATATCAATGCAGGTCAGTCGTCAGACAGCAGCTGCGTTTCATTATTATTCCCCTCCGTCATATCGCATCAACCCTGCAGAATCACGGCGCTCTCCCAGGTAGTGTTGGCTTAAAAAAAAAAAACACCTGCAGAGTTAAGGTGTGTGGCTGATCCGTCACTTCTTAATGCTTGGTGAAATTGCTGCTGGTCACACATCCGTGAACACACACACACACACACACACACACACACCACTCCACCACCTACGACCTGTCTGATAGAGGCAATCAGTAGACAGTTAGAGGATCATAAACGATACTCTGCAGGTGTTGACTTAAGGAGCCCAAATAAATGTTTCCTCCCTGGAGTGTGAGGTTAGACCTGAGACTTCACCGCTGAATTATTTTACAAGAGTTCACTTATCCTCGAGCAGTAAGTGAAACAGCAGCACACGATAGGAGCACTGATGTATTATTGGAGTAAAGGAATGGCTGCCATCCAATTAAAGCCCTTTTAAAGAGTCACACCAAACAGTGGGACCGACTGTGGGGTGAGATGTTGGCCGAAGTGGAAACAAATCAGGAAATAACTTCTAATGAACTTTAACATGGCTCCAAGTTGAATATAGTAAACAATAATAAAGTTACGTGATCAGAGAATTTGATGCAATAAAGCGGTTTAAACTATCATCATTTCGATAAGTGCATACTTTTCTCGCTCTCTTTGCATTTGCACGCCGAGCCAAAGGTTTGGCAGGATAAAGCTCTACTTTATTGGATGTAAAACATAAAAATGGTAATAAATGCTAATCATGAGGTAATGAAGCGGCAGGCACTTCTACTAGCGAAAGAGACACTAAAATAGTATCAGGTGATAATTCAAAATCACACCTGAAAATTAAGAGTTTCAAAGAGTTAAATATAAGTAAAGTGTTAATATTCACTCAGATGTTAGTGAACATATGCCAGACAATAAGCTTCAGTGCCTTTGTGGTTAACTTAGCATAAAGACTAAAAACGGTTATAAATAGCTCGCTTGTAGTTTTAGTTGGTAATGGTAGGTTGAAGTTTTATACAATTAAAGTCTGTTGCATATCCGAACCACAGTTCTCCGTTTATGCACCTGATTTTAAAAGTGGTTTAAAGTGGATGCTGCTTCCCAACACAACCTCAAAGGTGAGGTTGGTAAATTCATTCTGCAGTCTGCCCCCTAGTGGCCATTATGTTGCACAGACCGCTCAAATAATCATAAAAGACCACACTCTGTGCCTGCGGTAAAATGTTTCATTGAGAAGTGTAGTGAAGCTCAGCAAGACGCACAGACGCAGCGCTGTAAGGCACCCAACCCTGACACCCTGCAGTAAACCCACACACACCTAAAGACAAGCGTGGGTATTCCTTAGGATTCGGCTCAAATGCAGAAACAGCGTGATGTCATCACTGACAAACTGCCTCAGGGCAAAACTTCATCACCTCGTCTCCTTTGTCTCTCACCGCTCTGCCCTAGCTGGTTTCTTCCGTTGCTGGGTTTCTGCATGAAAACGGAATCTGACTTGTGTGCTCTGAAAAGCGTGGATAGCGGGGGGGGGGGGGGGCGTGATGAATAGACAAAAAACGATCTTGCTCCCGTGGCTTCGAGTGGACAATAATCAAGACGAATGGTTGGTTTTGATTGCTCACGACTGTCACAAACTCTGAGATGTGGCTGTTCCTTTGACAGCGGGGCCGGTCTGGTAGGCTGAGTGACATAGAGAAGGAGAGAGAGAGAGAGAGAATCAATGGGTCATCTATTATGTCCAGTGCTTAATGAAAAGGCTGTGCAGCGGATGAGTAAAGTGCTGCCGAAAGGAAGTCTTTAGAGGCATTCTCTGCCCTTAGCTTGATGTCGTGACCAGTTTAATACTCAGGCTTCTTGTCCTCCACTATTGATCCACCGCTTAATGGCTTTTCTTAAACAAGCATCATTCAAAATGCATTTTATTACTGCTCTTTTCCTATCTATCTATCATTTAAATGAAGCCAGATTAACTCATGCTTTAGCTGGCGGGTGCTGAAGTCATACATTATGATTGCTCATATATTCGTTGTCCGTGAACTTTTCACAGACACATTAAGAACGAACATGTCGGTGACTTTGCAATTCTTTTCGGTTCTTAACACGGTTTCAGTCAAGTGAAAATGCAATTATAGTTTAGACAAACTTTCTGTGGCAACCTTCCGAGTCCTTAGAAAGGCCCTTTCTTATTTCATCCCGACAGTTCTACCTTGCAGAAAGACGTGCTAGGAAATGGCTTTATGGGTTTTTGGTTGAAGAGCTTAAGAAGGACTGACCAGAGCTTTGACATTAAACTCCATCCAGCACCTTTGAGCACCGACTGCAGGCTGGGCCTTGGTTCTCAACAACGGTGCCTGACCTCATTAATGCCAAATCCCCGCAGTCCGGTTCCAAAAGAGGAGCGAGAATAAATAACCGCCATTTTTGATCATGTATGAGACAATCACATCACTCAACCTGGATATCTTCAATTAGATATCAATGCTAATTATGCACAGGATATAAATGCACATGTCCGCCACCTGCAGCCTGAGCCCATATATCTGTGATCCGGCGACTTCCGTGGAGCTCAGATGCTGCTTCTGTGCGACAGCTGGGTGTTGCAGTGTCCTTGTTAAAGTACTCTTTGTGGCTTACGCATCCGCTGCCTCTCTGAACCGTGGCCCTGGGATTTACACCACCTCATTACCAAGCCATCATAAAACCCTCATGTTTATAAATGTTAAAGCCCATGATTTAGTTTAAAATGTCATCTATGCATCACAGCTGAAAGGTGTGTTAATGAGGGAGTGTGGGCTGACGGACGGACAGATGGAGATGTCAGATCAGGGAGGGAGCGGAGAACGAGCTTTTTGATGTCTTTTGCTCCTCTGTCTTTTTCTTCTTTGCTTTATGCTCGGCAATTTGTCACAAAAGCTGCGTCGACCCATCGTGTCGCATCTGCAATCAAATTAATTATGGATTAATCTTGCCTTTCGCCCCAGTCAGACCCACCACTGTCTTTTGTGCCACTTTGCCAGCGATGATGATAATTCTCTGTTCCGGTGATTGATAATGCGATCTACCGAATGGGGCACACGCGTGTGCGTCTGTCTTCTGACGTGCCATCGCACACGTTCACCGATGAGATCGCTTTGAGGAAGACATAAAACACGGGGAGAAGGAGAGTCCCTCCCTCTGCTCCTCTCCTCTCCTCTCCTCTCCTCTCCTCAGGAGGTGACACACTTCCACTACAAAGTTGGAATTGTGGCTTATTAGTGCGGCGGCGTGAAACCAGTGGCACGGCTCAAACGTTCCTTTTCAATTTCACCTTTGGATACAGATTCATATTTATACATGAAAGACATGTGACGATCAAAGCAAACAAAGCGCCCCCTCCTTATTCCAGAAGAAAAGTCCCGATTCCAGCATAATGATCGCTTTTGATCCTTTCCATGTCTGAATGTAATTCTTATCCACTCAGACTGGAGAAATGGAAGCTGCCCTCTGCGTGAAGGCGAACCTGGCTTGAATGAGGGGTCTTTGATAATGTAATAATAATAATAATGAGGGATGTAATAGCCAGGCGTAGCCTCTCCGTGGCTAAAACAAGCTGATTCAGCAAAGAAATGCTGATAATATGTTCCAGATTTCTGGTAAGAGGTGCCACTTAGGCAATTACAGCAAATACACGACCTCATGGATCGCCTGCTTTTCACTTCTTCCAAACCGCTCTGCCACATGTTGCCATTTGTATCGCCAGTAACAAAATGTACTTGTATTTGGGCGGCGGAGCAGAGGCTGGGCTGCGATGAGGCAAAATGAATGAGCGGAGACCATCACATGCAGAGATGCCTGTCGATTGAAGCAGACACAGCCCCCATAATAATTTTTCCCTCTGTAGCTTTATAGTTTTACATTAACAGTGGATCAATCGACTGTCAAATATGTCTCGGGGAAGGGGTTTGTGTGTTACAGCCGCACCGAGACACATTAAACGGATGAATAGAAGCTGCCGATTCGAGCCTCCTTTCCTGATAGAAAATGTCCCTGTTTCTTCATTCTTTTTTTTCATTTAGTCTCCACACAACATTTTGCAGATATTAAAGCAATCTAATGAATTCCCAGGTGCGTCTGTAGCAGCACAAACCCACTAAAGCAGAGAAGCAACCCTCGTATACTGTCACCTTCCGGCAGGGGCGTGGTGTGTGAGCAGAGTATATGTCGTGTCCGGGCTGATTGCTGACGTGGTGCAGGTGATGACGGGAACACAGGTGACGGGAATGAGCTGATTGCAGGAGCACCGGGAGGCGAAGACAGGAAGAGTTAGTGGGGGAATGACACCGGCCCTGCCTCAAGGTGTGACAGTGTGTGTTTTTTTTATTAAAACTGTTTGTAAATGCAGTCCTAATTAAAAACCTTTCTCAAATCGAACCACAGATCCGGAGCGCACGGAGTCATTTGTTTTACGTAATCGGGTGTTCCGCAGGAGACCGAACCTCATCCCATCCTCGCTCGTGAACTAACCTCTTTGTTCTATAGTGTTACGCAGCGCTTTGTCCTTTTTCGCTCCCTGTAGCAACATTTGGATATGTTGAAATGTATAAAGTCATGTAATTTAATGAGATGAAACATTGAGTATTGACTGCAACTATCATGAAAGCGCCTCATTAAAGAAGTTATTCTTTTAAATTAGGGTTGCTCATCTCAAGATTTAGCAAACTTCCCACGTGGAATCCAGTATTCCCTCTCTTTACCTCTGCCGTCCCCGTCAGTGAGGTGAAATATGCAGTTGCTGATTGCTCCTCTGTGCTCTCCAGCTGCAGACTGTTGTGTTGTCTTGCACAGACAGTGAATAGAGAAGCCATGTGCTTCTAACAGCTGGACATTATGTTACTGAGAACTGGGTTTGTGGGCCAAAACAGACTGTTCTATAAAGGCCTGGGCTGAAGGGCTGAACTGCTGCGGTGAGGCGAAATTCTGAGTGAACTTTCTTGCCATAAATTACGTCTTTCATAGTCATTTGATCCATTGTTTGTATAAATAACATTTCATCAGTGTGGCTTAAAATGATTTTCAGACTTGGCTTCTACTGCTGGCGGTCGCCACTTGGATGAACCTGCCTCGTCTCTCACTCCAAGTTATTTAGGAGTGATTTCCGTCTCTCTGTCTGGCTGCATCCCCACATATGAATTCCTATCTGTCCAACCATCTGTCAAATTCATACACTCTACCTTCTACCTATCTACATAAATGGGTTCTAAGTGTAAATGTGTGTGTTTCTTTGGGGGGTGGGGGGGGGGGTATGTCACACAATTTCATCTGCTTTTCATTAAGGATCAGCTAAAACTGTGAAATCCAGACCAACCTCCATGCTGATTTATATTCAGTGACGCTGCATGTGTTTGCTGAGCGCTGTGTTTCTGTTGATTCCCAAGAAGATACGGCCTTTCGTTTATCCGGCCCTGGATTCGGCTCTTGTTTCAACCCCATGAGGCTTCTGGGTTGGTGTCTTTGTGTTTTCCGGCCATAAAGCCGCCCCACCAGCGGTCCTGTTGTGCAGCGTTTGGCGAGCAGCGGAACAACCCTCTGGATGAATGGGCTGCGAGGTCCTCTTGTCGGCAGAGACAATCACCTGCAGTCTCCAGGGGGAGACTGGAGACTTATGTGATTGCCACAGGTGCTATTGTTTTTTGGCTTTGATGCAAAACCCTCATCACCTGACAGCAGCGCGCTTCTTCAGCCTTTAAAAACAACAACAACCCATATTGATTCAAACAAGGAAGCCGATTTAGTTGGAACACACATCCAAGAGCTGGATTATTTTGGAAAAGCAGATTTCTTTTTTTTTTGTGAAGTAGTAAATCATGAATTAAAGATGAGACTTGGAGTTTCTCTAACGCCGTGCGGAGCTAGCGTTGAATAACAAAAAGCTGAATCACTTTCTTCTTATGACATTCACATTGGATCGCACCGCTTGATGCACAACATGTCCACGATTTAACTGGACATTACCCTAAACCCCAGCTGTACAAGCGGAACAAAGGGGCCGATCTATACAATGAAAAACAAACTTCCCTCAAGCCAATGCTGTGTTGTCATGGCAACTGTGACCAGTGGCACGCCAGTGTATTCTTGAATAAGGAGAAGCAAACAGACCAATAACAGCTAAGGACCATCATCAGCTGCCCAATTAAAGACAGAAATGACCAACAAGATGAAAATGAAAGAGCCCATCATGTGCAGCCTCTCCAGCGCCCCCTTACATCCTGGATGTTTAAGTGCGTGTGCGTGAATGGAGCAACCAGAGAGCCCAACTCGGCATGCGTCATCAGAGGGTGCATGTGGGAGAACATATCATGGGATATAGAGCTGGTGTGACAGTGGGCAGTGTCATCGTGGGGGGGGTGGAGGAGAACAGCCAGAGAGGCTAACAAGCTCTCGGTGGCTCCTCGCGTCACTGTAATTACACCAAGTGTGCGGAACAAGCAGCACCTCTGAACCCGGCAGGAAAAGGCGAGCGTGGTCTTTGGCCTGTCTGTCAGTGTCTGCAGGCTGTGGCTGCTACTCTTCTGCTGTTTTCACATGCATCACGTTAATCACATGAATCGTGTGGATATATGCATGATTTTGCAAAGTGATGACTTTAATCGTATCAAAAGTCTGAGTGTTTATTAGCACAGGCCTCTTCTCTCCTTGAGTTGTTCTTGGATAAAACAAAAACACCAACTGGGGTCACGCCATAATGAAACGTCATTTGTGTGCTGCTCTGTTGTCCTTGGCGTGTGTTATACTGTTAGCAACCAGTATTCTCCAAACATGGCAGGCAGATGAAGTCCCTCTCATTTGAAACACACTTCCATGTGATGATGACGTCCCGCACCATTCCTTTGGCTGCTGTCCCTCCAGAGCAGGGGAATAGAGACATCCAATGGAGGTTGAAAGGTGACAATATGAAATTTGACAGTTATGTAGGAGAGGGACTTCTACCTTACCACCGAATTTCATCCAGATTGGATCTGGATTACGGATGTCATTGAGATTTTTCTAAAAATGGGGGCACACTTCTGTTTCAGCCTTACTATACATTTAATATTAGAGATGGAGATTTGTGTGATACGAGAAGTAGAAGTTAATCAGAGCCACATAAAGATGAAAGAGCATTAGCGCTCAGGACACGTCTTGGGTCTGCTGGAGATGAAAGCCTGTTTTGACGCATCAGCAGTGTTTTAACTGCGTGCTAAACTCCGGCCATTCCTGCTGCGCTGACCTTTCCTTATCCGTCTGTCCGCCGAGTTCTTCAATAATCACCAATTATCTTCGTTATTAGTTTAACTTTGAGGCCTGCGATTTTATTTCCATTTAATGAGGGTCTCCGTCTGATACTCGTCCTGCCTTACACGAGTCCAAATGATAAACGCATTTGTTGTGCTTGTGTAAACACGAGGGCAGGTGTAATAATGCAATGTGCATTTGTAGCCCATTGAATGGTGGAGATATTAAATGCAGTAAAACATCATCAACAGCATAAATAGGGATGTACACAGTCTCAATTAACCAAGTTCTGAATACATTCCAATAACAATAATTCTAATCAAGTCTGGAGGTTTGCTCTATGTACTCCTGTGGGAAATAAGAGGCTCACTTTGTTAAATCACAAGCTTGATTTGATGGAAGCAGCACAGATGCCGCACATCACTCAAGAGCTGCTGGCCAGGGACTCCAGCGTGGAGGCTGTCAGTGGGATTGGGATCGAAATGATGAAGAAGAAGAACTCTGATGTTTTAAACCAACTCTCATATGCTTCGGGAAGGAATCGATACTAATGCCCTAATTCACTCATGAGGATTTGTCTCTACTGGATGTCTTGTACACTTACTCGCCTGGAGATGTAATTGTTAAAGAAATCTTTGACATTTGCTTTTTTTTTTTTTGGTTTGGCTAAAGGCTGCATTCTTTTATCTATTGTTTGAGCTCGTGCATCGGCAGTCTAGTTTCTCCATATTATCTTTTTGGACCATATTAGTTATTTACTACAGCCTTTGAGAATTGACCGGCATGTTAGCGGTCAACAAGCTGAGAAAAAGACGGGCACAGCTGAAATATTCTTGCTTTTCATTAATCATTAGGCAGAAAATAGGCTTGTCAATACTTCCATAATTCCTTTTGGGATATCTTTTTCATTTAAATTGTTTTGCTTGGCAGCTCCAAAAGGAAAAAAAAAACCATTAGCTTCATTATCCACTTATTAAATGTCCTATTTTAGTGTAACATCAATCAAAAAGAACTGCATCCATCACTGCCACAATATATTCATTTTCAATAAATGTGGGGTAATTGATTGGTTATTATTGTCTGGATAATTAAAGTTAGCTAAAGCTAAACTGCTTTATTTGTTGATGCACCCGTCTATTGAGTTAATAAAAGACAATTGGACAAATTAATGGCTCAATAATTTTGTATTCACCCAGCAATATATCCCTCATTAACTTCCACAGGAACTGATAAGAGGAGAAATCCACTAAAATAGTAGAATTAAATTGTAAAAAGAACCCAGGAGGCTTACTTTCTCTTTTCAGGATACACAGTAAAAGGGCTCAGACCCTCACCGCATGAGATGCTCTCCCTCAAAGAAACTCAATTTTCATTTTAAAAGACCGATCGGCCAGCCTCTGTCAATCCCTTTCTCCTCCGGTCTCCTCTGGTGTCCAAGGAGCTGTTCCCTCGGCCTGGATGAAGGACGACTTCACAAATATGTCATCCTGGAAATCCCGACACTTTATTTCCTCTCAGACAAAGAGCCAGTGACGGCTGATGAGTTTCCAGCTGCTGGGGGATTTGACAAGACTCTGGGGGAATAATAAAGCAATTTCAGACTGCCGGGAAAGTTGGAGGGAGGGGAGGAAAAAACACACAGGAGGAAGATATAAATCACCCACGTGATGGCTGCAGTTTTTTGGTGCAGAAATGAGACGGTTAAATTGTACGGAGAGATGAGTGCCTTGACCACAACATAGCTGTGGTGTGAAAATTACACGGTGGTCAATGAGGATGCATTGAGAATGGTGAAAACTCCAAAAACAACGGTGACTGGTGGGTTAAGAGGGTTTAAACGGTCCTACTACTGTAACATGATGGAACAAATCCTAAAAGGTTTAATTCATTATGTTAAATATTACATATACACGTTTACATTTTACATATTTTCATGCTTTTATTCGTGTTTAAAGTTTCTAAACTTGATTTTTAAGCTCACTTTGGGAGCATTATTTTAAATTTTTATTTTTTTTATATATTTTTGAATAAAACAATCAATTGAGCCGGTACATGAGCTGTGAATTTGAATATGCAAATGCTACAATTGCCATGTAAAGGAAATAAATGTTCTCAAATGACCCAAATTCAGATCGATGATGCGGGAAACCTTAACTGATAGAAGCTCGAATGCAGACACAGAAAACACAGATGCTTCCGAGAGCAGACGTGACAAAGAGCAAGAGAAATCATTTCGCTACCAAACACCTGTCACATTCGGCGCCCCAGTTCTCCGTCCAACCCCGCTGAGTCGTTCCGAACCCCTGATGCTGACCGCCAAAAACCACAATCCCAACCACACAGAGCCGCTCATGAGGTTCAGCGTTTTCTAGACACGTCCCTATAACCCTATAAGCATTCGTGAAAATGCCAAATTCGGAAGAATATGCAGTCAGCATCAAGGTTATTCGGTTTGTCAAGGTCAGTCTGTCCTGACCTGAATGAGGACATAAATAAATTAAATGTATTTCTGCAATTCGGCTATGAAAGAAATTCTAATTTTTAACCAATCTGAAATATGCGGAAGATATATAGATTTTTTTTAGTGTGTCCTTAATCACCTTCCGTAGAATCCAGGGGAATTAACTTTCAACTGCTTTGTGTTGTGCCATTACAGCATCTTTTTTGCTGGCGTCACAGATTTACTGATCCAAATTGACATTCATCACCCGTGATTTTCTCCTGTGTGTCTTGCAGCAGATATTTGTTTGCTTGGCTGAATGAAACAGAGTGAATCATTACGCCCTTTTGCACTTGAGACGGTGGAAAGAAATATGAGTGACAAAGAATTTCTGACTCTATACGTAATCTAATAAAAATGTGGCGTGATTTTCATACATCACGGCGGATGAAAACCAACAGAACGTATTTCACGACGCCGCTCTCATAGCACCGGTGCAAATTGCTTCACTGCAGACAAGAGGCCATTTTGTGACTTCACGTTGTAAATCCGCAAATACAGAGGTTTTGGGAGATTTGCAGGCTTCCAGTGATATTTCAGGATGACAGCAGCAACGACTAACAACCACCCCAAAGCTTTTCAAGTCTTTTCCTCCCTGACATTCCATCCATCATTTACTGTCACTTTATGGCATCCCAGCAGAAGAAAAGACCGTTTTTCTTATCCTTCATCAACAGACATAAGAGAATTTCCAAGTTCAGCTCAAACTGCGCAAATTGCCCGCTGTGGTGTTCTGTGCCCTGTGTGGGGCTGTGAGGCGACAGCAGCTTGTTTGATTACAGAAATTGTGCGCTCTTTGTTATGGTAATGAGCCCCTTTCAGAAACAGCACCTTGTAACCTTTGTCCTCCAAGTGCATTAAAATCTTTTTGAGATGCTGCCTTAATGGAAAAGCACACAGTATAATCAACGGCAAGTTGACATTTATAACATGAAAATTGCAAATTGGAGAGCCGAGCGCGTCCACCGGGAGGGAGGTGGAGGTTCAGGGTTGGGGGGGTGGTGGATGAGGCCCGCGTCTCAAAAAGATCACAGCGCATCCTGGAGGCAGCTTACTAAGACACAGCGAGAGGCTTG
The DNA here is from genome assembly GCF_040956055.1 of Brachionichthys hirsutus. Classification (NCBI taxonomy): domain Eukaryota; kingdom Metazoa; phylum Chordata; class Actinopteri; order Lophiiformes; family Brachionichthyidae; genus Brachionichthys; species Brachionichthys hirsutus. Next base: position 5,958,990 of record NC_090916.1, on the reverse strand, counting down.
CCTCCTCCTATAATATCATAATATGATGCAGCCTCGTGGATTAACAACAGGCTGCCCTCATTTCTATGCAATTCAGGTTTTGTACTTACAAATTAGAGCACGCAAGGGGATATAACCGGTTTGATTAAGGCTGGTGCAGTGAGCACCAATCTACAACCCCCCCCCCCTTCACACACAGTCTTGCTCTCACGATTCTTCTCCACTGCACCGCACAGCATAGCGCTGTGCTTTGGTGCAACAACTCCCTCTGTGGGGAGCGAGGGAGGCTGCTTTAGTCCAGCCAACCATTGGAAACTCATTATTACAGTACTAAGTGATGGATCATTTCCAAATGATCCCCACGTACGCCTCAACAATTAAGCCAGCAGCAAGGCAATTACAGATCAGCAATATAGCGGCGGGACACTGATGCATTGCCAGACTTTAACCTTTGGGCTGGCGGACAGATTACACTTATTAAGCCACTGCGTTATTGCACCGGTAAAAATCATTGTGCGGCCATTTCGGCCCGCATAACTGCAGACCGGACATCCTTCTCACTGGGGGACTGGTGCTGGTGAAAGTCATGCTTGGGGGGGGGGTGAGGTTAGGTAGGTCCTTGTTTGAATGCATCCATCTCCCTTTAGTTTCCATGTGTTATGTGCTTTCTCTCTTTTGATGGATTCCACCGTACTATTTCCCCAAACCTCTGAGCAGTACGGGTTGTGCACCAGTCAACCAGACGGGGCTGTGGAGAACACAACATTCGTACTTGTGGCATATCCTGCCACTATCTCACGAGACTAGACCATTTTGATTAGATAATAATCTGAGGATAAATGATTGCAATCATATTGATAAGGATTGCCATCTAAAGATGGCCAATAACAGCAATCCCCTCCGAAAACTGTACTTTAATCAATACATGACGCCCCCCTCCCCGCCCCTCCTCCATTCTATTAAACAGTCCAGTGTAATCAATGCTGTTTTGGATACATGCCAAAAAATTATAAATGTTCTAAATGAGCAATAGCATTAATAAAAAAGGACAAAATTACCATCCTTCAATGTCTCCAGGTCTATGTATGGAACAGGCAGTGGTGGCGTAGTGGTTAGTGCTATTGTTTGTATCTTCTCACCGTGTCCGCATGAGTTTTCTCTGGTTTCCTCCCACCTCCAAAAACATGCAATTAATGTCAATTGATTACTCTGTAGATTGTCCATGCTTGTGTGCTCGTGTCGCTGTCTGGCCCCCGCGATGCGCCCCGCCCCTCGCCCATAGCAAGCTGGGAAAGGTTCCAGCAACTCCTGTGACCCACAAAGTGGAAAAACGGAAGAAAACAGCTGAATGGATGTCTGGAACACCGTGTTCTGCCCTCTGAGTATTATCCAGCTCCTTCGTCTTTTCCAGACTGAAGTATTATAGCGCGACTGCATCAGTTGTGAAGCGCAGATATTAAAGTGATCCTGATTACAACAGTTCTGGTACATATTTTGGGAAAGTTGTTGGAAATATAGTCCTCTGGTTGTTTTGCTTGTTGGAGGACAGAATAAAATCAATTTGCCATTCAATATACTGTTTACTTTTCAAAATTTGCTCCCTTTTATATGGTCCACTCTGTAAATTATGTCAGCAAATTTTCAATTTAGTATTTTTCATAGTCCTGTGTCAAATGTCCTTGTTCATTTTTATCATTATCCTGCTTTTAATTAACAATTCAGCCAATTTAATCGAGCCAAAACATTTTACTTTTCATCTGATCATTAGTTCATGAAAAACAGAGAAAAGTATTAATTCTGAAATTCTTTCTGTTTCTCTTAACTTGAACTGTACATTTTGGAATAAGAATTTTTTTAAGAACATGGAAGCATTTTTATGAGGTTCTCGTTGGCATGGAGCGGACTGAATACTGGCAATATTGGAATCCAAAAAACCCCAAACCTAAACTCAAAGAAAACTCAAATAACTAAATTCAAAATGAAATAAATCACACGGGGCTATTTGGTCCTGAAAAAAGAAATCCCCACAGGCTGGTTCCCCAGTAGCCCCCGGGCAAAAGAGCATAAGCAAATCCTCACCACCTGCTCATTCGGGCAATACTAATCTTGAGCCGAATAACAAGCCAAGTATCTTGAGTCTATGAAATCACCAAAGGCCGAATACTCAGGTTGTTTTATAAGTTACAGTTGAATAGCTCACAATGGTTGGAAAGCTGTCCGCTGACAATTGGCTAAAAACAACAACAACAACAACAGAATGCAGCCGGCCCTGGTCAGAAGCTCACAGCCTAATGGAACGCTGCCAAACCATTAAGCTATAGTTTATCTATTGTGACACTAACTCGCAGGCTAACGCACATAAAGCTATCAGCTGAAACTCAAGGTGACAGGAGAATGGGAGGAAAATGTACCAAAGAACAGATTGAAATAGAAAAGATGGAGGTAAACGAAGACGTTTTTCAAGAGGATGGATTAATTCAAAGACACGTGCCATCTGCTAGGAGGACCTTAATGAATTGCCTCTGTCTGAGCTCGACAGCAGCTCTTTTCACATTCTTTGTTGTCCTCCTCTTCTCCTAAGTGGTATTTCATTGAAACACCCGCACGTGTGCTGTTGTGTGTAACACCGTGAAATGTCAAGGGGACAGGTGAAAATGTTCTTTCACCCGGAAAACAAAGGAAATAAGACCACATCTTGTTCTCGTGCAAATCGTTGCATCATAGTGCAAAGTACCTTTTTTACTTAGATAACATTTCTGGATTTTTCATAGCGAGAGTAAATTCTACAAAATGAAAACCTACTGAGCAAGGCATCAGCAGCACAACGTCCACTCATTGGAGGCAGGGATCTTCACCCTCTGTCCAAGCGATGTAATAAGAGATACTTGCAGATTGTTATGTTTGATAAGAGCTTAGTGTAGAAAAGTGAAATAAGAGGTAGAAAAAGAGTCTAATTTTGATTTCTTTTTGCCTCAAATAGATTTCCACGAGCTCTGAATTTTGGTTGATCGAGCAGTGAGGTCACCGCGATGTGAAAAACCTGGCATACACAGACAGGGACGTCATGCACCGGTCCTCTGGTCGGTACCCACAAGCTTTATGGATGTAGAAGAATTCATCCATGTCAGCTTCTGTGTTCTGTTCAACCCTGGGTTTTGTGTTTGCATCTTTTGAGTTTGCAAATGACTTAAAAATATCCCGATTTCTGTTATTTTTTGGAGTACATCCCCATCTTTGATGGGTGCAACCCACGAAGACGACTCCAACTATCAAAGTTACCTCCACGCACATGCTGAAAATGTTTGAAAGACAGAAGGAGATGTTGCAGTTGTTGCCTCATCAAGAACAGTCTGCTGTTTGCCAGCGAGCGGCAAATAAAACCTTAACATGGACTTAACATTGGGAACTGTTGCTGCCGTTGCTGTGTTACAGCTGCGGATTGAAAATCCAAAGGGCCACCTGTGATTTAAAGCGCTACAGGGGTTACTGCAGTCGTCTGATGGGGTGTGCAGCGGCTAACGTAGCCTCAAGCTTCTGACCTCAGAGATTAGAGGTGAACGGCAGAGGTCTGGTCGATTTCCCCCCCCGACTCCACAATCCCAGACTCTTTTATTCCAAACTTGTACTCTTCAGCTCAAACTGACTTCGACTCAGCCGGTTTTACTTGAGGGCTTTTGTCAGACTTAATAAAATGCTTCATGCAACTTTTTTACGCACACAATTTATTTTAGATTTATTGTTAGTTTGCATCGGTGGTGTAAAATCATTTTATTTTTCTAATGTTACTTTGCATCAATTGAGTTATCAAATATTGGTTTTATTTTTATGTTTTATTATTTTTATTTGTTAAATTTGTATTGTTAATTGTCGATGATTTATGTACTAAGGACTTTCAACGGAAACAAGACCGCAAGGGCTTTTTTGAAATGCTCCTTTTAGGCAGGATGTTTGACTTTATTTGTACTGTAATACAAGCTACTGTGTGACTGTACTTGTACTCTAACATTCTATCTAATAAATATATTCATCATCACAAAGTAGTACTCCACGAGACCTGTAAACAGCTACGATGCGTCAAATCAGTGCAGCTGTCCTTTAAAGTGTATCCCACAACCGCAGCACGTCAACCCTTTCCTGCATTGTCTCTCTCTGGATATGAAATAAGGGTGGAGAAAAAGGGAAAAAGTTGTGCTGCACAAATGCTGTGATCTGCCTCAGGGGTCCAATTGTAAGTGATTTGTAACCTCTGGAATAACTCGCATACAGCGGATCCTGTTGTGCACGCATACACCCCCCCCCCCCCCATGGGATTAACGCAGACTCGCCCGCAACGGCAGACGTTTCCTACTAGATAAGAACAACACATGGGCATATGCATGAACTCATTAACATCAACCTTTTCATCTATTCCAACTGGCCTTCTGGTGACTTAATGCATTTAGTGGAGCTGCAGTGCTATTGTAATCAGGCATGCATATTGAGCACGCCCATTTGCTGCCATTCAGTCTGGCAGGAGGATGAAGCTGAAGAACAATAGGGCATTGTGAACATTTCTAAGTGATCCAGAACAGACCTTTACATATGAACATTAAACCCTGCTGGCAGTCTCAAGCTTTTAGACAGAAGCTAATTTTCTTCTCAAGACATTTAAACCTTAAATTGCTGCCTTTTAATTATCAGACTATGACTGACACATGTAGCTGAAGAACGCTGAAGGGAGAAATCACATTTATCTTTTGTTTTAAAAGCTGAAAGAACACTCACACCGACAAGGGAGACAGGTCTATCTGAGGAATTAACAATAAATATAGATCATTTTAAAACAGGCTACATATGGCCATGGCTGGTGCTGACAGAAAAGTGAAATATTTTGAAGGTTACATTTTTGTTTTTCTAATTTGATTGCGTAGAAAACGCGAAGGAAGTCATCACACGATGAAGCAGCAGGAAACTGATTCAAACGTGATTTGAATAAAATGGCATTTTCTGATTCCTAGCGATGCAATTTTAAATCGTGGTTTCTATGTTGGATGACTTTCACTCCCTGGCAGGGCGGGCATGGAAACATAACACAATACCTGTACATACAAAAGAGCAGCAAACAAAGCAGATGATTTGTAAAGCCAATTTGTGAAATCGGGGCGCTGCATGAACTGAGCTGTGACATCAACTGTGTTGTCTCTACTTTGTAAACCGAAAATCCATATTTCTCTCCATAGTTCATTTTTCTAAATTGTGTCCAAGTGTTTTTTTTTTAAATCCGAGAACCAGCACTTCAGCGCAAATCCTGAATCTTCTTTTTTTTTCTTTCCCCACAACACCCTGTTTGAGCTGAAAATTAGGACAATCAAGATGTACAACCATCGCAGAAAAAGAACTGTTGCAAACAGATAATGAGAGCGCTCCCCACATCAGTCTTTGACTCCACAGTGGAAGGCAAGCCATTGATCACAGCTCTGTGCGAGAGCATTGATTTTTATCTCAGAGAGAGTGGACGGACTGAATCCACTCAGTGGAGGGAGAGAAGGTTCAACTTCAAAGTGACAATGGATGGGAAAGAGGCTGGGCTTTGACTCTGTAAGTGTGTAAGCTACTTGCATTTAGGCAGCACTTCCTTAACTACTCTTGGAATAATTACATATTTCAGCATCCGTTCTTGTTTTGAGGGAAATGGAATTATTCTTGTTCAGTATTTTTGCACAGCAATAGTTGACATGTGATGTTGACTTATTTGATCTTCATATAAATGGCTATTCATTTTAAATAACTATGTTGCATGTTACAAATAATCAAAATGCAACACGTCACAGACTACTGATGCCTTCAAATAAAACAAATAAATGTGCACTTTGGTCTCTGAGCGATCGCCACTTTCATGTATCATTCAGACTAAGTGATGATTTTGGCAGTGAGCTGCCTCGATGGATGGATTGATGGAAGGAGCAAAGATAACGGAAAGAAATATTGTCCGATGGCCCTGGAGGAGATAAGCTCAGCCCACAGGCTATCAAATGATGACTTCCTGAGCTCCATACTAACGGCCTACATGCTGAAGAGTGACAGGAGGTGGAGAGAGAGCGAGCGACGCTAAAGCACTCGAGTAAATCAGCAAGCAAAATGAGAGGCCAATGTCGATGGCAGCCAACTAACTGGATTAGCATGCATGGTAATACTAGCAAAGGCTAATGTTTACAGATGCAGAGAGGCTAATGCAGGCCAGCGCTCCATAATAGGATGGACAGGTCAATGAGACTGATTAATTGTCCAACTCAATGGCTCGTGAATACAATATGAGATGTTCTGTAACGGATGTGAATGAGAGCCGCTGCATACGAACATAACGAGCACAAGCGTTCACTGGAGACTGATGCAAAAATGAATCAATGAACCGCTCGATGTGCCGAAATATAGACTCTCCAAAACAGTAAAGCCGTGTTTTGCAAACAAATATGCAAATGACTCTAAATGAACAAAATTAAAACCACAGAGAGGAAATGACATTGGAATTGTTCTGTGGCTGAAAATACATTATGCAACATAAAAGTATGCGTGTAAATGTAATAAAAGGCATCTGCTATCGTCCTCCTCGTCGTGGCTTCTGTCTCAGGCTTGGATGGAACAGTGCTGCAGTTACCCAAGACTGCACAGCAACAAACCAGGCATGAGCGAGAGCGAGGGGACTTTAGCAGAGACGTGTTTGAAAAATACATAGTTTTCCTCCTGTATTTGTAGGCTGATCATATTGGCTGACAGCTGAACGTGTATCCCGGCTGTCACATATTTCTTAGTGTTCCGTGTTTTGATGGAGGTCATTGCAACACAGATTTTCCATTTTGTGTTTCCCCCCCCCCCAACAGCCTCGGGGATAGATAGGAAGTTCACACCAAAACACGCTTTCTATTATGTCTTTGACCTTTGCAATTATTCCCGCCCATTTGTTTTGTTACTCAATTACTGTTTTAAATAAATTTCATGTACAATGATAACAATTATGGGTTGCTAAAATGCCTACATTCACAGTAGCTTCTCTTTAAGCTGTAACTGCCAACCAGTCCACCAGACATGCCTGCTTGACTTCTGAAGACAAATGGAAGAATGCAGAGAATATAAATACAAATACAAATACAGAAAAATACTGCAAATATCCACTCAGTATGCAACCTGGTATGGTTGTGTCCTTTTTTTGTCCACAGGAACCAGTGGGTATACTGGTACCCCCGGTAAGACCTGTGGAGGTGGACTGTGTGTTTGCATCAATAACCGGTGAACCAGCGCTTCAGTAGTTGCTGCTCATTGCCGGCGGCAGTTGGAGCACCTAATGTTGAAGCGTTGGCTGTTTTATTTACCGAGGGAATTACGGTGCCATTATGACGCCAGCTCGTTCCTCCTGCCCCCAGTGCCGATACTAATGAGGTGCTGAGTAAGATAAATGTCGCCATCGGTTAGCAACGAAGCTCCCAGGCTTTTCCTGAGACTTACCTGCGTGTGAATTTCACCAAAAAGGGGAAATGGCACTCTGGACAGTTCACGCTCGTTGTGATGTTGGGACTGATTTTCTCTGAACCCTAACCTTCATGCTGAAGACTCCAAATAACTAACAGAGCGCTCTACTTTTTGTCTAACTTGCTCCCACCCATCCTCTCCTGGATGTGTGGCTTTATATGGTAACAGCAGTTATATGATATTGTGTAATTATAGTGCATTTTGGGTGTGTGCATGTTTGTGCAAGCTGAATGCTATGAAGCTTAGCCATCTCTAAAGTCCTCCGTTAATAAATAAGAACAAATGTACTAGTCCTACAGTGAGGTATGTGGGGTCATCCCTTCCTCGGACCACCGAGCCGTGACAATATTCCCAACACACAGGTCGCTGCTGAAACGCTCGGTGACCTCCGCCCAGTGGCCGCCGACTTCCATCGTGATGAAGTGCTTTTGAGCTGATGGTTATTAAGGCTGCCCTCCCTGCGTCACTGGGCCCTCTCCAGTTTGCTCCCTCCAAACGTACTCCATCACGTTACGCATCCCACACTCACTTTTGCTGGTTCTGCTGTACGTTGCTCCTCCATATGCTGTGTCTATGGTCCGAATGGCAAAGGAACAATGTTGAGTTTTGATGTTGATATATGGCGTAAAGTAATAATGGGCGAAGTGCAGCCATAAGGTTTTGTATCCCATCAATCATGTGCCTTATGTTTTAAAATGCAGTTCCAATGTGCAGTAAAAATGTTGATAAATGACATTTATTTGAATTACGCTTTGCTTTTTTCAGGAAAATCCATTTCTGAAATGCCTCCTGGACATGATGGAGCTATAGCTCAACCACGATATAATATTCATTCAATAAAATGTTATTGAATAGGGAAAATAAAGCTCTCAGAGCGAGAAAGCGGCAGAAATCGTGAGCTTCTTTGCTTTCCACGGTCACTAACAGGACAACCATCGACTCTTTTTACAAACCACGGCGGTTTGGCAGAGGTTTTATATCGGTGGGCAACAAGGTGGCTACGATGCTGTCCTTGTCTTTTTGGACTCTGGTTGTCTTTTTCAAAAATAAAAATTGCTCGGAACAAATTTGACTTGTTTGGTGGATCAATTAAACATTTGACATGATCCTGGTGTTCCCAGGATGTAATGCTAATTAATAACTATAAAAACAATTTATGAAAACCTGAAACTCAGACCTTTTTCACAGGTTGTCATTTGATTAATCTATCCTGTAGCTGCCGTGATGCTGAGTGTAACAATATTTATTAGAACCCAGGTGGGAACCTAGATTGCTCCTTAAACCTAACTAGGTTGAGCCATTGCCTATTTATAGACAAACCTCGTTTATATTTGGTGTCATTGGTACATGATTTTTATTATAGTACTACTGTGTTTATTTGTCTAAATGTTGTGTGTTGCTTTGATTGGGCCATTCTGTCTGTAATAAAGATTTCATTGATTGATTGATTTAAACATAAGAGATGGGAATACACATTCAAAAAGGAGTGAGAGGAAGCATAACTTATAAGCTCCCACCCTTTCCCCTTATACAATTTCGGGTTCCTTTGCAACCTTTCTAAATGCTCATTCCTAATATAAATAAAGAAATCAAAATATCCATATATCCTTATACATGCACACATATCCATCCATATATATATATATATAAGATCAACTGATAAATAGCCATATGCACCCTTGTATTCACACAACTCGTCCACCGGACATGGCTGCTTGATGTCCAGTGTGTTGGATTGAGAGCTGTGTGTGAAAAATATATCTTCTTTTGAACAGACCAACACATTGTCATCCATAATTCCAGCAATAACAGACAGGAGCAGCGCTAATTGCGCCACAAGAGACCTTTTCCCACAGAATTCATTGTGACATTCCAATAGAAAATAAACACAGCTGATAACAATTAGGATGATTATGGTTCAATTTCATTTAGATCAACAAAAGGAATGTAATATTTTGTACTTTGAAAAGGCGCGGGTCCTGTAAATGGCATGTAAACATAATTAATCTGATCAGCTAAACATGTTTTCACATCAATATGGCTGCCATGATAAAGGTCCATTGGATAAGTGTAATAATAGAGAAGCACCATCAGCACCACCCTCCTAACTTCACTTACACCATCATGCTCACTGACTTTGCAAACTGTCATTACATTGAAAGTAATCATACATTTAATTATCTACAATGTAAGAATTGAGTGTAAAGTTGAATTAATTTCCAGACTAACGCTCTCAGAATCATTTTTAATCTGTTATTCCCTTCATTTCTCACGCTGTGTGTGTGAACAAGGCCATTGTTTAACTTAATAAATGTGACTGGTAGTTTTCAGGAAATGATGGCGGGGCGGTCAAGATGAACAGGCCTGACACTCTCAATTTAAACCCCATCAGCAAGTTGCAAGTGTGAAGCAGGGGGAAAATTATCTCAGCGCATTGTCTGCTGAAATTCAGATTGTTCATTAGGTGCTTCCAAATCATTTAACAAAAATTAAAGCAAATGATATTACGTTTTGTGGCACATTAAATCTTCAGTCACTATTCCGAGATTTTCCAGAACTAAAGTTTAATTGTGTATGTGTGTTACTGTATGCAAAAGTGTTAGCGATAAGTGTGTGTGCTAGCGCATACTATTTTATATAGTCACATGCCAACTCCAGGATGAGGAGCGACTGGGGCTGGAATGAACAATCCTCCTAATCCTATTAGTGAGAAAGACAAATATGTGTAGGAGAATTTTGATCAGCTCATTGTTATGGCTCATACTTTCATTAAATATCTCCTGAGCATACGCCACGCTGTAGCTGCTGTGATTCCAGAATTCATTGTGGAACTATTTTTTTTATAAATCTGCATACATGCATTTGATAAATCCATCACAGACGCATGTCCGACTGATTAAACATTTCAAATCTAGAAATCACACTTGAAAACAAACAATAGAAGATTGCGCAAACAGAGCACCAGGGCACTGGAAGGAAGAAATTGCTTTTAAAATCCTTGCATTCTTTTGGAAGGAAAAGGTAAATGCAAAAAAAAGAAAAGAAAAAAGACACCTATAACAGTAAAGTGGTGACGAGTGAGTGACAGTCGGTTCATTTCTCACCGAGACTCGCCGTCAGGCAGCCAGAGCCGCTTGACGGATGGAGCTTTTAATTGACTTGGTCGACGTGGGATGAACAACGGCCAATCACCAGAAGAGCTGAGGCAAAACAACTCAGGGCCTTTGTTTCTAACAGAAGGGCCTCCATTAGACCAGATAATAGGCCAAGCTGTTGATATTTCCCTTCCTCCTACCGCGTCTACTGAAGGTAGACACACTATCTGTCACACCCATCCAGATGTTTTTAATTTGGCTCGCCTGTCGTTCCTCTTGACATACCCTGCTGTCAGGCCCCTTCAGCTAAGTTTTCTTCTCTAATGTATTTCTGGCGGTGCCACAGTGGTGCTAGCCACAATTCATGTTGGATCCAGTTCCAGCTTCTGTGCGGGTTCTCCGGCTTGCTCCCACCTCCCAAAACATGCAACTTACATGAATTGATTACTCCAGTTGTAAGTTGTCCAAATAAAGATGGACATCGACACACTCAGTCCAACAAAAGTTAGATTGCCCTTCACCATCCACATATCCTGCCGTGTTTGTACATGTAGCTCTCGAGTAAAAAGAATAAATAAATCCACAATCTCTTTACTTTGTTCAGCTTCCCTTTCTTTTAATGGACATGAAATGAAAAATCATTGAAGGGCCCACAATGCGCAAATAATGTTTTTTTTTTTGGTTTCCTTAAACTGATGAAAGACTCTGGCCTTTATTTGAGAGAGGCTTTTGTTAGGAGACAAGCCTTTATTTATACTTTGGCTATCCGAGCGTCATGATGAAACTCTCTAATCATATTTTCTGATCCCATTCACTTCAATTATTTGGGAGAAAAGAAGTCAAAGAAACCTTTCTTCACAGAGAATGTCCTTATTCCATTAATCAAATCCATGACTACACAACCTTGTTGTTTTATATATAAATAATGCAGTTCATTCATTTGCCATCACAACTTTGCTGTTTTGCTTTGCTCTCAATTCTGTCACCAGCATTGTTTCAAGCAAGAATCAGGCAGCGGTTTTTCCAAAAACTTTGATAAGTCCGCTGTACACCACCTTCCCAATTATCAGACCAGGAAAAACGAAACAAACAAATAAAACAGGAAATACAGCTCCAAACACTCATTGATCTGTTCAATATCAACAAGGGACATGGGGGACACGTCGAGGCGTACGAAGCTAGTTCAAAGCTCCAGGAGGCAAATCCATTTGTATTATTCAACCAACTATTTCATTTGTTGTCTTCGGGACACGGTTGCTAATAAGGACCGCGTTGTGTTCCACAACTCACACAGAGAGCCTATATTCATGCCATAGCTTTCTGTACTTTCTCTATCAAGAACAAGTCAACTTTTTGGGGAGCAGGTATCAACTTTGTTTGTCTTGAGTCCCTTATGCACAAGTTTTGGATTCAGTCTGAATTCTCACATCATAAATATTCAAAGATAATTTCCCATGACACTGGCAGATGAGCAGCAATCAACCGCTGCTGTCTGCATCCGACAACAGGACGTCCTCATCGGTATCCTCACCACATGATGCCTGTTCCTAACGTTCAAACCTCTTTCAAGAGACAAAAGTTTTACTACTGGGCTGAAATGTATCCATGCGCAATAATTACCTCATCTTGTGCATGTTTGCAATATCACAAAGTGGAATCATGTTACCCACGATTCCATAACCAAAAGCATCAAATTCTACAACCGTAGCCTCTCTATGAAGTTACATTCCTGTGGACGTGTGACAAAATGATGAGTGAAAACTTCAGACACGTCTACGGCCACATCCAGGCAAAGCAAGCATTCTGAATTGCACAGTTGCAGATAAACTTTGCATATTATGCTGTCAGGATGGGATATTCTGCAAGAAAAATTGGTTTTGCACATCAAAGTTTGTATCCAGGTCTACTGCATCTTACTCTACAGGTGAGCCAACGTCTGTCTACATAGGACAGAAAATGATAGGTCTGCAAATATAACTGGGCCCTTTTTCATAATATTCCAGAAGTGTCACCATTTCATTTTACTGTGGTATATTTTAATGGCATAAACTGACTATTCATGAAATCAACTACGCCTCTGCGATTGGAACCATGTGAACTCGTTTATCTGAGATTTATAGTGTAGCAGTTTTACAGGATGGCATCAATTTCAACAAGGCTAGATTACAATTGTTCCTATCGTCACCAAGAAATTATGATTTATTAAAGTGCAATCCATAAACTGGTAAAATATTGCTCATACAACCATTTTTATGGGTTTATTTTGTAGCAGATTGGTGCTCGTTCACACTTTATTGTGGCGTCTGTAACAGGTTGTTAATTTCACACAGCCTTTCCTATTTCAAAATAAACATAAAAAGAAAATCTATCTGAATTCCCACCTCCTGTGTCCTAATACAATTTCTTTTCAACCAAAACTGTCCATAAAGCGCCTAAAACTCTGGGGAACACAACGAGCAACGCTGCGAGACATTGTTACTCATATTTATGCTGTAATGTCGGTCATCATCCTTTTTATTTTTAATTTTTTTACTTGTACCAAAAATAATAAATCGACAGAATCAAGTCTTAACACGATAAAAAAAAGAAAAAGAAAATATTCCCGGGGTGTTATTTCACTATAAATTTTTCTTCCCCTCTGATTACAGCTATTTCAATATCTCTGTTAGTCTGATCTGATGAATCACTGCACCATGTACCGCTGCAGCTCTGCAACTCAACATTAATCTGTGAAAGTGCAGAACATATTAGATATGATGTTTAAATCAATGTTACAGAGGACCTTCAGGGTGTTTTTTAGCGAGGAATCGTCAAAGAAACAAAGAGGATTATTATGTTAATAATGTGGAGAGCTAATCAAAAGATATGGGAAGAAGATGTTCAGCATCAATGAAGGATGTGCTATAGAGCCGAGTGACAGCGCACGGAAGCTCTAATCTCAGTAAAGCCCCAGAGCTCCTCTCCCTCGACTCTGACTGCATCTCGGAAACTTGCTTCTTATGTCCCAGTCAGATGTATTCAGTTCTTGTTGCCTCTTCAAGTAATTTGTAGGAAAAGAATAATTGTGAATGCATAAATCTATATCTTAGAACTATGCATAAAAAGCCAATGTGAAAAGACATCTAATAATGAAGAAGCCTTCACACAGAGATTTAGCTTTAGCTATAACTTACAGAGCGTCTGTGATTTGCTGCTAAGTCATGAATCGCATTTAAATAAAAATATATTCGATATTCCATCCATCCATGAATTCTCTTGCAGCCGCATTTACGCTTTGTGGGTCACGGCCATTGGAACATCCCAGCTGGCTATGGGCAAGGTACACCCCAGACACGTCGCCAGTACATCACAGGGCCACAGAGATGGAGAACCACTCATGCACACACTCATAGTTTGAAGTAATCAATTCACCTAAATTGCATGCTTTAGGAGGTGGGAGAAAACCGGAGAACACGGACAGAACCCATGCGTACAAGGGGAGAACATACAAACTCCACACAGATAGGATTTTGAACCTGGTACCTTCTTGCTGTGAGGCGACAGCACTAACTACTACACCATCGTAATTAATTAATTGTGATGACGCTCTAAAGCTTAGTCTAAATGTTATTTGTTGTTTTAATTTTTCAGACCATGAAGTTAAGGAACATGTGAAAATTGAACTTCTCACAATAAGTAGCTTGAATCGTCTTAAGTGGCGTTTAATGAAATGATGGTGAGGGACAAATCTTCTCTGGGAGGATGTGGTGACTGCTGCTGTGTCCAATCTGCATTCATTTGAAAAAAAAAAACCCAAACAAACCTGCATGCAGTTTTTTTTGTTAATTGTTCGTAGAAATGACTGAGTTTGTGCAAACACTTTTAGTAAACAGATGTCGTTGACATTGCCAGGTCATAAGGAATGTAATTTAAAAGAATTAGCGCGCCATCAGAACACAGCAGACTACAGAGTAGCGCAGAGGGAACATTTAAGCCAGCATCACACTCACACAAGAGATGGTGCACAGTCAAGGAATTAGTCCCTCAAATTTATTTATTCATTTCCTTCAAAGAGGCAATTTAACGCATGACTAAATCCATCTTTGCGATGTCACTGAAATGCCTTCTGCCCCGCGCAACACGTGATGCATATTTGGGTCACAGATAAACGCACACATCCAGAACTATTGGATCGCTACAAGGCAGACAAGGGAGACAGCAGAGGAGGGATGAAGAGAAGGAGGAGGAGGAAGAGGGCCACAGATGCTAAGACTGGCAATCTCTCGTTCAATCTGCAGCCATATATTGGCTACTTGAAAGATAAATTCATTACGACCCATGTGTAAGTGAAAATATAAGTGTCTTTGAAGCTCAGTAGAGATGGGCGAGATTTTATTTTGTGGGTGCTCAAACTGCTCTGATCCAGTGAAGCAGTCTGATGGGCCAGTCGGACCAATCAGGCCGCCAAGATCAGAGGACTGCTCATAGCTTATCAGGCCCTGCTGTTGTCGAGCCCTGTGGCACGGCTCTCTGTACGTACCCTGAATGCAATGGGCTGTTCGAGCAAGCTAGTTGGAAGCAGATTAGCTTGTTGTGGCACCCACTGAGAGGAAAAGACCATCGGTTGACACAGACTGGAAGGTGCACCGTTGAGCTGAGCATCTGCAGGGTTTTACAAAAAAAAAAAAGACAATGCAATAAGAAATCCTCCTCAGTTTAGAAAGAGACGTTTGGTGATGATAATATTCAGATCTAGAAATGGAACAACAGTCGTCTGATAAGAAAGAGGTCGCTGACAGTGTAAATTTACGGTGACAGGATAACAAACAAAATCTCTGCCCCATCATTGGGATCATAATTCTCGCAATTACGATGGTCATGTACACGATGACAGAAGTGATGATGACAATAATGATGATGGCTCTGATTGCAGCGATGAAATATTTCAGGCTCCTGCTGGCTCATCAGCGCATTCATTTAATCCTCCTCCAGTTCATGGCGGAGCGACGGCGGCAGCAGCAGCATGAATACCAGCGGATGCATGTCGCGCTTCCTGAATTAACCCCCCCCACCCCCCTTCCCGACTTCCTCTTTCCTCCCCTCCTCTTGCATCCACTACCCACTGACAGGACAAGATGAAGAGTGTCGCTTCCTAAAAGTTTTATCTCAACACTCTCTGTTAAATTAATGGCCAAATGAAATGTTTGCACACTTTGAGCTCCCCGGGAATGCAAAAGTCCGTATCAAGACACTGTTTGACTGCTGAGATGACCCAATTACACACAGCGAATGCCTCGTGAATTCACTTCAACGCCATCCGCGGTGACAGGCCGGTTTTTACGAGCGTGCGTAGGGAAAAGACTTTATACTCCCTTAATTATTTTCTGTGGTAGTCCTCGTTTAATTAGACCTACAGGAACAAACTGTAAATCTTTGATCGCTCTTCATTGCTCGACGTTTGTGGGGCGAATATGGATTTTATCACCTGCTACACGAGGCCACCGAAAGTAGTTACAAGGCTCTTCTTTGCAAGACTCCCAACAGCAATCATGGAAATGCTACAGCACGAAATAAAGTTTAGACAAGATGGTGCCAAATCAGACAAGTCCTGCCAGTCTCAAGGTTTTCTTAAATTACAATATGCAGCAAGCAAATAAAAAAACCCAACTTATATTCATTCACCTGTCGCAGGAAATTATACGAATCTTGTAAAATCTGGAATGACTCCCACATGAAAATGCAACTATTCATCCCTTTGCCCTGGAAAATACTAAATCCTTTTGGATTTGGCATATTTTGCAACTTCTATAGTGTCTTAATTGCCCTCATTATGTTCTTATTGTCTGCTCGTGATGTGTTGTAATCCCATATCACCTCAAGCTGAGTGTTACTGATCCATTCATTAGTTTGTTGCTTGATTCAACCTCAAAGACCAGATAAAATGAGGACACATCATCTCCAATGACTGAATTAATCCATGATTGATCTGCTGCAATTTCGCCGGCGCCTGGAGGGCAGCTGCAGCTCCTTCTGATGGAGCAGCGCCGCTTTTCACCCGACCACTAATGAATTCTCCGTCTCTTTGTCACCGCTGCAGCCCTTTGGTGAAAACCTCCTCCCCATCCTCCTCCCGGAGGACCGGTAAAGTCAGCGGTGAGGAATGCGCACGGCAGCTGAGTTTCCTTCCCTTTCTCACTGCACAGTAAAAAAAATTAATGGATCCAAACATGCCATCCATCCATTTCAGCAACAGAGGAGCAAGCAAATTGCAATCATCCACTCCACGGCCGTTCTCTGAAGAATGGAAGCTATAGAGAAACACACTTTCATCTCATCGTTATGACACGGAGAACGACACAAGCACATGCAGCCTGAGCTCACTGCTCTCAGCACATAACCGTGACCTGATTTCATGTCGTTGCAGCTTGTACATTCGGCTAGAATACGCCGCTTTAATTCAAACGTCAGGAAATCGCACAAGTCTTTGTTTCTGCTGTGTGCTGTAGGAAAATGAATTTGGCATCGCTTGATGGCGAAGATGAAGGCAGCTTCTTGCAGGCGGTGCAGGACTCTGGGGTCTGCAGTGAATTGTTCTCGGCTCGTTTTGCATCCCAGCTGCTGCTGGTGCGCCCCTGTTCCACCGGTGAGACGAGTCTCCAGTTGGATCATGCAGGGAGAATATCACAGGGATGGCAAACACTGGCTCAACAAACTGTTGCAGCTTGTGGCTGGGGCGGACTGATGTGTTCGTCCCAAGCAACATTACTCTCACGACTCTCCAAAGACAGCTGCTAGTTTGTAATATATTTCCTCCCTCTAATATCTCTCTCGACTGACTCCTCAACGTCACAGGAGGAGAAAGAAGCAAAGACTCCGCTGAAGCACTTTTCCCTTAAATCCCTTCCAGCTGTATTAACACCAACGCAGTTCAGTAACAGTGATGGGCTAAGTAAGCACTTCTTCGAGTCGGCTGATTGCTCTTCGATCTATCCTGCGCCATGCGAGACTGGCTTCCCTTCCGGGAGAGACAGACGGTGTTTATGAAAATGTAGGGAGAACGTCTTCTTCTTTGTTAGGATTTGTTACTTGTAATCTGCCAAAGAGAGAACTTTCAAAAGCCTTAGTTTTTTTTAGCCAGTCCTCATCCATCATGCTACACAAAGAGGGGATTCTCAGAATATATTTATTGCAAAAACTGTCAGGCAGGAGTGTGAGCTGCGCCCAGGAGGGCTGATTGAGGCAGCGGGTAGGACAGAAGTCGAGGAATCAGAAGAGTAGAGTAATGCGGCACCTGAGCACCAACCAGCAGGCTGCCTCCGAAGCCACATCATCCCTCTGATACGGCTTCATTGTCACACTTCATGCCTTCCGACTTACAGGACATCTGTCAAATGAGCTCTGATCCAGTCACTAAGGCCCCCCTCCCACCCAGTCATTTATATTGTCACCTCGGAATGGTCTAAATATACACTGTAGCAGAACGGACCAGCTAACATACAGTGTCAATCTGTTTGTTATGTGTGTTGCCTAAATCGCAATAAAGCTATAAACCTTTTTTTTTGTGTGTTAACAATCAACAAATTCCTTTCACACGGGAATATAAAACACCGTGATTCCGAGCTGAAATTACAGATTTAGCAATGCTGATGGAATCCAGTGAGGATCCAGTGAAATGCAATGACACATGGGCTTTTGTATGTTTTTTTTTTTGTCTCAGCCGGAATATTCTGAGGCTGTAATCAAGCCTAAATGTTGCCTTGGCCCTTGAAAACATTCAGCGTGAGCTACTTCATGTCATCATCCTGCATTACTAGAGAAGGACTGGGCTCAGTCCATCCCGTCTGTCCATCAGGCATCGTTTCTGGAGTAGAATTCAAGAACTGTTCCAGATTTTCTCCGTCTGTGGGATTTGTCTCAGATGAGGGTTTCCAAGGCACAACTCATGTATTCCCAAACTTTTAGATACACTTTGCACAGCTTTAAGTAACTCCTTTCTGTCTTCAGTTGAATGCACTTACGGCGATTGCTAATTGGTGTCCTTTCTTGCAGGCTGCTCTGTAATAATTCATCTGAATGGAGCAGCGATGGCCATTTGATATCTTGCTGGTCACAATGCTCCAATAGGCGATTTTCTTACAGCACCATTGTGCTGTGATTGATTGCCGTATCGGGGACCTTAAAACAACCAGAGTGTGTCGTGTAGATTTCTGACTGCAGTATGTGCTGATTAAACAGCATTACAGGTAAATGCGTGATGGGTGACAGTGTCGCCAACGTTTGATGCTGATATGTTGGTATGAAGGAGAGAGATTTTCTTTCTGCCTGTCTCTGCTGCAGACTCGCAGCTTTCTCTTTCACTTTTGCTCTCACTGTTTCACTGTCTCTCTCCCAAACCTCAGAGGAGTCCAATCAGAGCATAAAGAAGAGCTGGATACCAAAGGCCCAAACCTGATGGGATTTACACTCGCAACACAATCACACAGCACTGAGCCGCCGCCTTAATACCCCCCCTTCCTTTTTACTGCTGTTGCTGCCTCTATGTAACTCGGATAATTCCAAAATATGCTCAGTCATGGATGAAGCGTGCATACACACACACACACACACACACACACACACACACGCACAGAGAACAGTATTAAGATTTAAGAAAATCATCCCTGTAGGTTGTGAGTTTAAGGACTACCGGTACATCCCAGCCATTGATAGTCGAAGCTGATTCCCCCCCCAAAAAACATCATCACACACACACACACACACACACACTCCCGTCCAATCCTCATCAGCCACACAGCTGTGTGATTTGATAAAAAACTTGGCAGCGGCCTGTGGCTGACCTTTCCATCGGTGCTTAACACTGCTGCTCCATGAGCCCCCTACTGCACGTAACTAGGCAACGCCGCCTCTGATGAGATCTGACATCTGACCATTTCTCACAAGCTTAGAGAGGTGATGAAAGTGTGTGTGTGTGTGTGCGGGGGGGGGGTTCTGTTTTTGTGATTGTAGATGGTGTCTGCTGGGCACAGAGGCCCGGCGAGGCTCCAGAAACAGCCTCTCCTGTCCTTAAATTAGCACAGATGCAACTTTCTTTGCAGTTTGCTAAAGTTTTGTGGAGCAGCAGGGATGTTTTTGTAACTTTAAATGAAGCCATGTGTGTGACTGTTTTCTGCTCATTCAGGATGATAGGCCAGCGCTGACCTCTGCCCTCACTGATCTTTCTTTTACCACACAGACATTGGCAACAAGCCACGCCCTCCTGATATGTGTATATTTCCAAGCGCTTTGCAGTTCTCCCAATTTAGTAAAGAAGGAGAGGATTAGAATAAGATGGCAAGAGGGAAAATCCAGAGGAGGAAGATGGAGATTTAGTCAGTTGGACAGCAGGAGATGATTCCAATTTCCCCTTATATTTTAATACCTCTAAGCAATGCATGCAGAATGATGCAGGGAATGTGTTTTTATGTCTTCAGTTTTTAAATTCCCAAAAATGAATTCAGCTAGATGGCAATGCTGTGCCGGCTGGAGGCATTAATCTTCTTTAGCACTGGAATATTTCTTACATATTACATGAGCACATTTGAAATATCAGCCTGTGTGGAATTTGTAATATTTATAACTTTTCTATTTCACACAAACAGTATGAAGCCGTATCCCACAATCCCCAAAGGAGATGTATTACAAATGATAAGACAAATCAACACAGTCATCTACAGTCGTCCTCCTCCCCCAGACAATTAAAGCCTGGTGACAGTGTGTGTGGGTGGACGGTCAGACGCTGTCTCCAGTGTGGGACGTGTGGTTATGACACCGTGGTATTATGGGGAGACGCAAAATGTGAGAGCGAATGAGCGTGATGTCTCATGCAGAGGCATTATTTGTTCCTCAAGACACGTCAGCCCGAGTGCGTCCTTCTGTGCGTGGGTTCCAAACAAACAGTCTCAGCTCGTCACACAAAGTGTGTTACATGAAACAGCACATGGCCAACTTTAGGGAATGTTCAGGTTGATAAACTCGAACTCCAGCCTCCAACTCTTTAAGGTTGTCTCTGCTTTGTATTTGCTGCTGAAGTGTTTATATCAGGCGGCAGAGGAGAGCCAAGAGTGTCTCATCCAGATGCACGAGGGACCCCCCCCCCACCCCCCCCACACACACATTCATATAGCAAATACTGCCAACAAACTCAACAAATATTAGTCAGGAGGTTTACTTATTTCCCAGGAGGTTTATTCACTGGAGATGAAAATGCAGTCAAGCTGATTTAAGAAAAGCAGCATTAAAGAATGAATGCAATTGCACAAATTAAATAAATCAATAAAAGCCTGATCCTGACTTTCTGCTGGTCGGCATGCTGCAATAACAAGACACCCTGGCAGCATCTTCTCAACAGTTCTGAAATAAGATGCACTTTTAATTATGAATTATTTTTGGATATTTCTAATACCAGCACACAAACACAGCAAAGTATTAACATTTTTTCCCCTGACATGCTGACTACTCACTGCGGAAATATCAGAGCCATACAAAAAAACCTCCCCACAATTTGTATTTCCTATTAGTACGTGAGAGGAGATCATTTTTAATTTTGTTTAATAATTGAATATGCGGTGAAAACAGCATCCAGCAGGCAGGATACGCATCCACATCTTCTCTGAATTCATAGCAGGAAGAAAGCAGGCCATTTATATATTCTTTAGCCAAACTCGCAAGACCTAAAGCTGCCTATTCACTCCCGAGATGCTTTTATTACTATTTCTGTTGTCAGTGATGCAGAACTATTTCCAATCTTCAGCCTCGTCTGATCGAAAGCACAAACATATTTACGATACAAAATAGGCTCTTACAGTTTTTGCAGTTTCTTACATCTCTGTGTTTATTTTTTCCACATTACATCACGAGACTTACAATGATCGCATTAAACAGATATAAAAGCTATGTAGTCGCACCAACCATGTGGGAACCAGACAGATATACGATATATAGAATCCATATTCATTCTATACGTCTGCAAATAGATATCGTACCTTACAAAGTAGACTACATACAAGAAGAAGAAAAAAAAAAAAAGTCAAACCAAAGTCTTGTCTCTCACAGGAACGATAGCCAATCGTAGGGTAATGGTGTGGTAATGGTGTGGCTCTCGAGGTAGCCATTCAGATTTAAGAGATGAGCGCCTCCTTTCCGGTCAAACCCCCGAGAAGGCTTATAAAAGACAGCGTACAAGTTCCTCCACCTGCTGCCCCCCCCAGCTGTCAGGGACCTGTCCTGTCCATCAACCCTCTTCTATTTCCCAGAATCATGTCTGCTCACTCATGAAGTCTTCTTCTTTTGCTACTAGAATATAAAGCCTTGATTTGTGTACATTTAAAGTGATTACTTTTTAAAGCATTCTCTGCGGCATTCTAGACTCCGGATCCTTATGTTTGTGTCGTTCCTTTCCGGGTTGGCCTCTATCTCGAGTGAGCACATTCATATTTCTGCCTGCACACTCTTAGCCTGCTTTATATTTTAGACACAAACACTCCATTTATTGCAATTTCAGCTACTAAAATGGAGAATAGTATTCTGAGTAAGCCCTAATTAAAGCCTGCTTAAATAACCCTGGGTTATAAAAGTAGTTTGCAAAGTAACGCGATCATTTGCACACACTTTATTTGCCATAAAATGATAATATGTATTTTAAGAAGACCAACATTTTTAAAGGTTATTCATTATGCATTCAGTCTGCCACGCCCCCCAGCCAGGAACTAACTTGGAATGTTGATGTGTATCCCTCCAAATGCGACCCATGCGTTGATGTGCCGGAGCAGCAGTGAATATCCCATTCTGTGATATTACTTCATGATGCTGGGTGAGTTTGACATGCTGTGGCAAATGTTGCAGGCCATTGTCAACGGTCAAAAATAAAGAAATGTGAATGATTTTTACGTCTGCAGCCTGTTAAATCGGCCGTGACTCCCAGTGAAATGGTGATTCCCATGCCTTGTAACGAAAAAGTACAAATCATGACATTCATGCACACATCACGGCAAAGAGCGCCTGTTTTATGGAGCCCTGACCACAATCATTCCCATTTTTACACATACTTGGATATTTACAGATATTATAGAAAGCTTACAAAATTGTTGTTATTGGACATATTTCAGTTGCCCAAAATTTACAGCGTTGCACAGAATTCTTGGCGCCTGAAGTTGGGATGCAGCAGAGCGACTAGCAGGTCATGCAGCAGTCGGTACCGGTTTATTTGCTTTTTTTTTTTTACCGGCTGAATTGAACAAAACAGGAAAGTTGATTCTGCTTATTTCCTGGCTGAACAGGTTTGGAAAAGAGTGGAAGGTGTTATACAGATAATAAAGAGTAAATTTAATCCTTGACTCGACTGTTTTATAGCAGAGCCTAAATAAAAATTTTACAATTTGTTGAAGCTTCTCACTGTTTTATGATCTATTTTTTTTAAGCAGTAATTTAACCTTATATCCCCACCTTCATTTAACCCAGACCTGCCACAGTTCTCAGCCTAATCAACCTGCACTTCTGCTCTCCCCATCTTTATTCTCCCTTTTCGGTTTGTAGATGCCCTCTGGTTGAACCATCAACCCAAAAGAGGGCCAGTAGAACACTCATCTCTTGATTAGCCGACTGACAGAGTGAGTTTGGTAAAATAACCTCCTTTTCTTGCTGCCATGATTTCCTGAACAGCAACCTCAAATTCAAAATTCACATGTATGTAGAATTGAAATAAAAGCGCAAAAAATGTACACGTTTTGCTCCAGCTTCCTCAGTGAAATGTTCCTGCTTCAGGTGGGTTTTTTTTTTCATTGCCATCGAGGAGTGAGGCTCTGTAGGGCACATGGTTTACAGGAAGGAGTGACACAATCATTTTACAGAGTGACTGACACAATCAGTGCCTACATAAATCATATCACAGCCGGCTCCCCAGGCACCTGCTGAGGTAACAGTTCCATGGCTCTCCTCCAAAATGCTGCCTGTCAATCAGCAGGGAGCGACAGATAGCAGCAAGCAGGTACTCGGTGGCGTCACACCGATGGCTCAGGCTTATTTCTCACATTAAGACTGTTACGATGTATAGATTGCCTGTTTAAACCCGTGATCACACTTGGGTTTCCTCATTTGATATTTCATACTCTGGGTGAAATTAATTATCTCGCTGAATTGTTCTTACTTGATATGTTTTACCTCTCGATGCAGCAAACCTCATTGTGAGAGGTGAAGTCTTGTGGATTGATCTGTCTGCTGCTCAGGGTGTCTCTCTCACGAGTCTACTCGCCAAACATTTGTCAGCCAATAAGTGTAATTATTGCAAATAGCTTTCTGTTCTAAAAATCTATCTTTCATTTATTCACCATTTGAAATCTCAGAGACATTAGCCTGCTTTTTACTCGTGATTTGTCAGGGCCGGATTGAAGCGAGTGAAAAAGTTCCTTTTAAATCTACCGAGCAACATAAAATCGTTTGACATTGAAAGCATAGAAAGGCACGACATCGGGTAACTATAGAATATACAGATGTAAGAATATATTTACAAAAATTTGACAATATTGATGTAATTATTCTAATGTTCCTCTGAACAGGCTGCAATAAAATGACTTGAAATAGGCTGCAACTGCAAAAAACAGTTTTACATAGTGCATTCTATTGTTCAGACTTCAGTGAACATACCACTGAAGATGTTTGCAGGTCATTGACAGTCAATAAATTTAAATACCGGTAGGCAGTGAATGGGGGGGCAGTGGATTTTAAAACACTTAATCTTCAGAGGTCTGCTATAGGTCATATGCACACACTCACAAATAACACAAGAATACTCTGCACATAATTGTCACATTTGTTTTGGTCAGTCTTGGTATAAACCATAAATATTCATGCAGCACGATTTAAAACAATAATGCTTTGTGCACATCTCTCCTCTAGACCTCTGGCCTGAACTCAGTGACATCGGTTCTAAGGATCAGCTTAGGAGTGAACGAAAAGAAACATGTTTTTTTTTTACTGAAGCCCAAGCCCTTGAACAGCAATTGTATTTCAACCTTAAACATCCTGTCCTCGTTGACATGTCAGTAACTGCAGATTTAATTTGTGCTCGTTCTCCTTTATTTACCTGATGGAATTGTCTCCTCAACCGTATTTCACACTGCTGATTTGCTCTGTCTTTCTTACTTAGCTATAAGTACGTTCATATTTATAGCGCAGACACTTAACTGACATTTGAAGAATCTACTTTTCACAATAAATGGAATGCTGGAATTACTTTTGAAATACCCGCGTGTGTAAATCATTAAAGCCAATCAAAAATGATGTATGTTGTGTTGTGTCGGTTCATTTGCATGAAATTCAGTTACGTAGGAAGCATTTGGTTCTTTTACGTCAGGGCTCACTTTGAGATGTTTATGCATAATTGACGGAAATGGTGAAAAAAAAAAATCGCAATGTTGAAGAAAATGAAAGAGAATCAGCTCCTTTACCTGCATCCACAATTTAATAGGATACTCCTTGTCATATTCTTGTCAACCCTCCCATCATGTTTCGTGAAAATAAGGTGAGTATTATTTGTGTAATCCGGAGAAATCAATGCCAGGGGGAAAACATGATCTCCTTGGTGGAGGTAGTTATTTACAATAGGTTTATTTAAGGATTTTAAATATTTGTATCTCGGGTAGTAAAACTGAGAGTGTTTTTATTTTATGTTATATAATTCTGTTTTGTTTGACAGTAACATAACTTCCTTTGCTGCAGATTGATCTGTAACCCTGGCATTGGTTGAGGTAAGCACTCTGTGCTCCTCAGAGAGCCATCTTAAAATGTTGTAGAGCGAAAGTGGTAAATAAAATTAAAAGGAAACACTCGTGCAAAAGACAACTACTTCAAAACTATACTTAGTACAAGTACAATTGTTGAGTGTTCTCGGCTATATTCCTTGGCATTGCACATTGGGAAAAAAAGCGCAAAACGCAATAAGCAACAGCTATTGATATTAATATGAGCAATAAACAACGATGTCACCTCAGATCTACAGTGATGGGCACAAGCTTGCAAATCAACTGGATGGTCTATTTTAGGCGCTCATTCAAGACACCGACCTGTCAATCAACCTCACTCAGGTAACATGTGATGTGTTACCATGTCAACCAGTTGTGGCAGACAGGCTGAATCACGTTCCCTGCCACAGAAGCGGTAGCAGCGTCAGCGAGGACCGGCTGATCAAACAGGGATGACTTTGTCGTCCTCCGTAGAGTTCTGCTATAATTACGATGCTTTGCAACATTTCTGAGCACCAGAGAGGAGCAGCACAGCCCGTCACGTCGGATCCACGCTGCTCCAGAGCGTTGTCACCTTGTTGTTGTAGCACACCTGAGAATGGACACTGTGGATGACGTTGTCGCCATAAACTCCATCTATTAGTCATGTTCCAGGAACGCCTGAGACACATTATCATCACTGCAGACGACAGCTGGCTCTCCATCCAAAGCAGTTTACGTGACAAATTAGGAAAGGATGAATGGGAATATTTCAACAATAACTCTAACGCGGTGGCATTTTAATGTTTATTAGAGGTGGCACATTTTAGGCAAAGGGTTTTATTGCCTTAGAGTTTACAGTTAAGGCGTTTGACCATCGCAGGTTCTGCACACTAACACACGTTTTATTATTTCTATTTCACAGGGAAGCCCGTGTGCTCCAGTTAACTGTAGCATAAATCACGTATCCAAGAGGCGTCATTTAAAAGATCCATTTTATCAGCCCGACTTTAATTTGTAAATGAATAAAATATGCTCATTAAGTTACCTCAATATGATTTACCACTATTTACAAAAGACTTGTAGCTGCTCTATTAACTGTACACGTTCTCATTTAGTTAACAGCCTGATATTACCATGTAATGTAGCACTTAGAATTAGCTGCTCACAAGCATTGTGGTTTGATACCTATTTCGCGACGCAAGGGTTCAGGCTCATTTTTGTCCACAGGTGCAATAATGAGCCATAGTGATAGAAAAATAATGCCACAATGCTCTGTTGGCACATTTCAGATTTGCCATTTACTGCAAAAATTTACTGCAGACAATTTCGTTCTGTATTCAGACATGCTTAAAAAAAAACGTTTTTCTGACATTCAGAGGAAGTTTAAATTCCTCTCTTTTCATTTCCTAATGCAGGCTGAAGCGGTGAAAGAGGCCGCCGTAGTCACAGAGGTCACACGACTCACATCGTTTACTCCTCCTGTGAAGAAGTCAGCCATCGCTGAACTGTTTGACCTGTTCTTCACACCCGAGGAGAGTCGCCGGTCTGGTCTGTTCAGGCTCTCGAATGACGATGCAGCAGCATGCATTTACCTTGAGCCATTTGTAACATGCATACGACACATTTATCCACAATGCATGTAATAAATCTGGTGCGTTTAGGACATTGAGCATATCGCGGGGACACACTCGACACTCTGCTGCTGCTGCACTCCCTGTGCTGAAACATCCCTCAGAGAATAAACATAATTACCATAATAAATATGCTGATGACAAAAACTGCTTCCCATTTAGCTGAAATTGGGAATGACCTTGTAACTGGACAATAGGCTCTTCTGCCACTTCCCATTATTGCACTTCCTCTCTCTCTTCTCCTCCTATCGCTCCACCTTGATCTCCCCTTTGCCATTGTACCATGAAAGTAGCATGGCTGAGGTTAATGCCTATATAGTGCTCTGCAGAAACACTCTGGGGCTGCACTGCTCTGTAATTAAAGCTTGTCCTGCACCACACAAAGATATGAAAATACCATTATTGCTTCCTCAGATGAGGAGATACATAAAAATCTGCAGGTTCTTTTCTCCTGCTCCTGGGTCGGAGCTCCTCTGTCAGCATGGAGAGGGTTTAAAAATGCGTTGAAACAAGTTGTCAGATATTTTACAGTTTGATTTATTTAGTAGGCCAGATAAAAAAAAAGAAGCAAATTATGACAATAAAGTTTTAAATTAACTTTATTTTCCACTTCATCATATTAAGGCTATAAATGTTCAGTTGACATTGCAAATTTGAGCAACGCCAATGTGTGAGAAATTCCTAACTAGAACCGAATTACGCACGGTAATGTTAGCTCCCAAATGTGTGAGGTCATATGAAATGTACCCGGGTGATAATAAATGCACTAAAAGGTAAATAGCACACATTTTAATGAGGCGTCTGGAAGTCTGCTCGCCACATAGTTAATGACTCTCTAAACTACACTTCTTTTTAAAGACTATACCGCCAACTAATGAGTCAATTAACAACTAGCAGCAGCTTCAGGAGGTAAATACATTTTGGGAGTGATCAGGACAGTGATGTTTATTATCTAAGATACGATTGCAAAAATATTGATCCTGAATGACATTCAATAGAGCCCATATCTCTGCTAAGGATCAACAATCATCTTAGCTTTAACGAAGCCCAGCTACGGCAGTAAAGATGTCTGCATCTGCCCCAAGTTATGCACATACCATTTTTTAAGGTCCCATTTCGAGAAATTAAAGTACATGAAATGAAAGTACTGTTCCTGTCTCTTCAGAAGACAAACGAGGCCGATCCCAACCCATCCATCAGAAAACAGCACGTAACTGTTAACGGAAATCATACATCCTTTAAATATGAACACCTTTGATTTATGTGTCTGTGCATCCTGGATTAATATAATTATGATTATTAAAAGTGTAATATAATGAGTTCTGAACATTTCAGCTCACTGGAGCTTCAGCAGATTGCCTGTTTACCATTACTCATAACAGCTGCTCAATATACAGAGAGCATAGATCCAAACCCAGGCACTGTCTACTAGATGGTGTGACAGGAGATTATTTAGAAGCATTGACGTGATGAGATTAATATTGACGTGAATAATTGCATGAAAACCCATGACTGAAAAGGATCATCAGGACACGTGTCAAACAGGCCCGTTCCTTTTTCTGCAGCTCATATTAAATGATCCACACGAGTTCTGGAAGAAGCATCATTAAATGCTTCTCATTGTCAACCAAAGGAATAATTACGCTTCCTTGAATGTGGGTGGTAATCCTCCCCCCCCCCCCCCCCCCCCCCACCACAGAAGATCATGCAATTGGCCTTTCTGTGGAGAATCAGACATGTCATGTTCCACAAGACTGTTTTTGTCAAGATCTTGAATTTACTGATACGTTTCAAAGTAATTTTTCAGTGTACTGTTTATGAAATGATCTGGTTTTGAAAACAAGGTGCATTGAAAGACTAAATTTGTCTTTGTCACATTTTGACATTTCTTTTTTGAAATCTTCAACTTCATTTTCGGTCACCCCTCCTTTGTAGCTCCCTGCAGACTGACTGTCCGACTGTTGGGCGGATTGTCATTGAATGTCATACAGAAATATAATATAATTCCCCAGACGATATTTTTGAAAGACTGGCGATGCCTTGACTTTTTATTTAGCACCACCATCGAATAATACAATTTGCTAGTAGATTTCCGCAAAGCTGTCACCATTCCCATCAGACTCAGCCCTTCCTCGTGTTTAGCGGTTCTTTAACATTTACCATGCTAACAAGTTAAACTGTGATGCAGAACCTAGTTAAGATGTTACTCGCTTTGTATAAGCATGCCGACAAGTGTGGCACCTTCTGTTCTCTCAAAGACACCCACACAAAAAGCTGCAGCATTTTAAAAACTGATGTGGATCCAAATAAAGAATTAATAATGAAACACTGCCTTTTTTTTTCAGAGACATTCTGGCCCAGCCAGACATTTTATACCCTTGATTTAGTTTATATAACTTTTTCTTCTTCTTTTTTTAGGGTGGCATTAAAATAAGTCCTTTATTATTGAGTTTCTCTGTGAAAAGCTGCACTCCTATTTTGGGGGGGAATAAATTTGGGGAATTAAAAGACAGCAGAAAACAACAGAACAGAAAATGAAAGGGCTATGTTTGCACAACAGGGCTTTAAGTAGGAATAGACGCTCCACCTGGTGTTGTTTACAGACAGTAACAATGCTCACATTTATAGACAACAGGCCATGTCTCATCATCTGAAAGATAAAAGCATTGCAACATATTCCTGCGCCCTGCAAACAGAGACGATGCTGTTCTCCAACTTGACGTGCTCAAAAATAGATCTGTTCCTGAAGAACAAGTCAGCTTTTGAGCAGATGTGTGGAAATTGTGTCTCTGTGTTCTCAGCGCTTATGCAAATACAACTTCATTAGTTTTTGAGAATCAGGATATTGAGATGAGGGGACAATGTGTTATAATAGAATGGAGGCCAGATGACAGTCCTATTTCCTGTGAGACCTTCCTGTCCAGTGTCTTCTATTATATCCAACCAATCACTTATCCCTATGGCAGCACGCTCTAATAGGAAACTGGGTGGGCATCTTTAAACAGAGTGGGCAGGCTGCTCGGATCCAAACTGCTGTGTTGCGATTGCAGTGATGGGCCCATTGAAATCCTGTAATTGAGACATGCAACGCCATGATTGCAAACTGATTGAATATAATTAGCTGCGGCTTTGACTTTGTTTGCTTGCTTCCTTTAATTAAAAAGATTTTTCTTTTCACTTCGTCAGAGCAGATTTACATTATGGAGGGATGTTTGATAAGTGATTAGGTTGGTAAGGCGTGCTAAGATCATTAACCATCCAATCGTCCAAAAGTGTGCCGCGGCTGCCAAGTGGCGTTCCCTCCTATCCGGCCACAGCATCGCTGCTGGAAATAAGTGGCAGTGTCCATTTTAATCCACAACTGATGAAGAATAATATTCGTGTTAAGCTGTAAAATAACTTGTTTTCACTCCTCTGGATTCAGTCATCACCATTTCCTTCCAATGCCAGTCCCTGACAAGCATGAGCGGCATGAGCTCATTCAGGTTAATGTTTCCCTGACAAGTTCATGATGACTTATACCTTAAATAGATAATAGATTTACACCTCTGTGCATAATTACAAATGCACATCCTCCTGTAACCTGCTGCAGATTTTCCCTCTCCCGCATCTCTCAAAATACTGTGCCTGCACGCTGTGAATATTAAGTCCATTCTCCTCCAGTATCTCTGTGGGTGTGAGGCCTTGTCCTTGCAGAGCACAACACACTCCATCCCTGACAAGGGCTCTGCTTTTATCACCTGATGCTCTGAGAGCCAAATGAGGGTTCGGCCATGTTCAGTCATTTATCATCCTTGATCAGTGAGCAGCCACGGGCGCAGAAAGGACCTTGGCTGCATGTTCGCTCGCTCCTCCTGCCATTTGTTTTACAAGGCGACCGGGTTTAGTGTCACTGTGGCCCACTGTATTCTCTGCAGGGAAAACAAACATCAACGCTGCGGCTGTGTTTGTACGCAGCGGGGCTCGCGTCTTGGGCTCTCGTCTCCGTGCATACTGCATCATGCACAAAATACCCGCCTCCAGGTAAAGTAGATGATGATGATGAATGCAGTCGGAAGCACGTGAAGTCGGCTGTTTATTTATTTCCATGTTGACATCAGTTTTTTTTTTTTTTTTGCCGGCTGCAGTGCAGAGCAGCAGAATGAGAATTGCTGTGACTTATAATGAAGTGATACATTTGTGCACGGCAGAAGAAGTTATTAGCGGGCTCTGACAAACAACAGCGTCGCTCCGCGAGACATTCAGTCGAGTGAGCCGGATAACTGCACAAACTCAAGGAGCTCCGGAGGCATCATTCCCATGTGGAATTTGACGCCAAGTCGGCAGCTGTTGGTTTGCTGAGCTTGATCGAGGCGAGGGTGGGAAGGTAAATTGCGTGCTTTCCCCTCTAATCGTCCTAAAAATAATGGGGTGGGTGTCTCCTTATTCATGTTAACAACAGGGTTGTGTTTCCTTTCATCCACCTTGTTTGGCACTGCAGTTCCACTCCCTTTGTAATAGCTTGTTTGGACTAACCCCTGACACTCTCAAACCACACATTTGTCGTGCACTGGTGGGTCAAGACAGTGCCGTGGCAGGGTCACACTTAACGCCCACTTTCACTCCTACTGCAGTGATAGACAAGGAAAGGGGCAGTCCAGAAATAGTTTTCTCTGGTCAGGCAGGTGGTCAATTACATCACTTCATCATAAAATATCTCAAAAAGATGTCAGACTAATTTTCACTATTCAATTTGTGATTCCTTAATTCCAATAATATCTGGAAACTGAACAGAGATCTGCTAAGTTCAGCATGTTAGCAAAAAGGCAAATATTTATACTCTGTATGTATACAGAGAAACGTTTTCTGTCATTTAGAGATGTGTTTGAATGCGTGTGTGGGTTCTGGCAGCCATTAAATAACTCACGAGGGACTTTTCTGGCTTTTTAGCCTCTGAATGTTTTACACTGTTTACCAGCTTGCTTTAACTGTCTGTGTCCTGCATGGTGCTGAGCAGGTTCCTTGCAGTACTGTGGGCATTAAGGGGCTCCTTGCTGAAAGCGGCAGCCTGATAACAGCCGCGCGTTAGCGGTGACACTGAACCAGAACAGTTAAACGAGCTGAAAGCCACAATAAAGCCGCGTAACGCAGAGGGGAGCTGCAGCTTCAGGTGATTCTCTGTCTGTTCATCGTAACCTGGCAACCCTCACATCGCCGGTATTGTCACGTTCCCCTCTGGATTGTTACTGCAAAAATAATTCTGGAAGTTTTAAATCCTATTTGACATTTAGCTCTGAGCTTTGGGATGCTCGTAGCTTTTTTCACACAATTCTAACTATAAAGGAATCTATTGTTGTGTCTCGTATTCTTGCTTGTTAAAGATCACATATTATACTCTTTTTCCCACAAGGTATCGCAGTTCCCAGACACAGCGTCCCTATTTTCTGTCTCAAACAGCTCTGTCAGAAAAGCCTCTGAAAAAGAAACTGAAACAAAGTTAATTGCGTGCATAATTGCGTGCATGCGGGCAGCTGCTGAGTTTTTCATAATATGTCTCTTATAAATCCGCCGATGTTCCTGATCTTGCTTTCAGCACCATCTTTGTCAGCAGAGAAACATGATTTTCAGTTGTCCTTCATGGACTTTAGCTATGAAGGGCAATTCTCAGTATGTTTTCTTATGTAAAAAACACGAAGGCGCCACCGACTGACCAACGTAACATCAGAGATATTTGAGATTAAAGCTCTTCAAGACCAAATGATGTTCTTTTTAACCCCAGTGCTGTAGTAATTATAACATTTATAACCAACAGACACATTGTTTACAAGTGTTACTATGATATATTTACAGAACAAACATGATTTAGAGGAAGGTTACATGTAATTTATGGTATTTAGGCCTAATTGGCCATTTGATTAAAGGATGACGTGGGTTGCTGGTTTACAGAAAACTCTGAGATCTGTTCTGTTCTGTATATTTTGGAATAATAAATCCAATAAAAGAACACTGACACATCTGGCATACATATTTATGAATTTGTAAATTTATATTCCATCCATTGAAATTATTCTGACCACAATTAGCTTCTTAAACCTGACTCCTTAACTCCTGAATGTTGCCACCAGAATCTACATGATAACATTATAATAATATTTTAATGAACTCTGTCCTCTTTG
The DNA here is from genome assembly GCF_040956055.1 of Brachionichthys hirsutus. NCBI lineage: Eukaryota > Metazoa > Chordata > Actinopteri > Lophiiformes > Brachionichthyidae > Brachionichthys > Brachionichthys hirsutus. The sequence continues at coordinate 5,925,892 of NC_090916.1, read as the reverse complement.
CCGCCAACCCCTCCAACTATGTTGTTGGAATTAGAATAAAATAAAGGAGCATCCACCACTGTGGCTTTGATGCTTCAGTCATATAAATGCATAAAGATGTTTAACTATTATAGTTAAAGCCAGAATGAATAACTTTATTATCAGCTAAATTTGTTCATACTATATTTTGATGAAAGAGTGATAATGAAGGAGATTCTTTGCAGATTGTCTTGTTTCTTTTTTTCTCTCACCTTTCTCTTTCTGTCCTTTCTGCCCCCCCCGACAGGTGGATGTTAAAATGTGTTGAAGCACTATTGTAGTTTCTCCCCAGGCTCTGTGCTCTCATGCTGATGAATCTCCAGATCAAATGCGGCTCCATCTGCGGCGAGTGTTACACAATGAACTTGTACTGTGAGCTATTTGTGTCGTTACAATGTGCGATACCTCATTTGTACGCTGCCAGCATAGTTTTAGAGGGATACGTAAAATGTTGCTTCTAGATATTAGACAAGTAGTAATTTGTGGTAATTTTTATTTGTATATTATTACATTTATTATAGATTCTTTTATTCTGTTTTTGTGTTTCAGTCTCCATATGAAACTCTGAATCATTCCCGCCATATATTTCTTCCTCCATGTAACCAGAAGACAATTTACACAGAAAACACTTGAAAGGGAATTCTGCTCTTCATCCAAACCAAGGCGTTTTACAAAACACTTGAGACCTTTGTGCCATGGGAAACTAAGACACAATAAATAAATCTGTTGACACTGAACTAAATAAAACATCAGAATTTAAATGTATATATATATATATGCCATGAGAGATTAAATAGTGTTGATAACAGATCAAGAGTAAAGATATTGCCATTACACATTGCTTTTATTGTTGCTGTTCTTGAGTGTAATTCTTGATGCAGGAAGAATATATATGTTTTACCCTTAATAGGAATATATTTTGATATAAATAAAAACATCTACAAATCTACATTAGGTGTGTTCACCCTTCAGAGGAATGAGCAGGGATTTCTTTCTGCTGTCCTGCCTTGCCTATGTTTATCCTGCAGGAGGCTTACTAAGACACAAGGAGCGCTTGGTTATAGCCCTGAAGTGCCTTCATCAACAAGGTCATGGATCGGCGGCACAGAAGCCGGCTAAGTTCTCCGTCCTGGACAGACCGGCAAATCACAGTCTCTGTGGTGAGCAGTCAGGCTTCTACAACTGCATCTGCATGCCCGCACACAAACACGGAATGACGCACACGCACTGCAGGCATGGCAGCACACAGCAAACACTAGGCAGGTACCCCTCCACTGGCGCATGCGCAAACATGTCATGAAATACAGGACGTGATGCAGGAACGTGAGATTCCCTTCACCGCTGCATCGCTTTCATTTATCTGCTGCTCTGATTGCCCAAAATCCAAGTGAGACTGAGCGAACACAAACACATTAGGGTTTGTGGGCTCATTGCCTTTGCATCGGGGCAACACAGCAGAACGTTGTGTTAATCTTCCTCCTTCACAGGTTGAATAAATACATGAGGCAAACTGTTGGTTTATTAGAGTAATTATCTTTGTGTTTGAAGGAGTTGTTGAACTTTCACTGAGGCGAGCATTAAACATTTGAAGAGTTCAGAAAGTTTAATATGCAGCATTTCATGAGACCAGAGTGGAGCAAAATAGTGCCGTTGCCATGGTGACATTTCATTAATGGCTTCAAGCACATTTCTGTGAAACAGAATTTATTAGCTAAAATGTTTTCCTTTTCATCTGCTTATAAATCCACTCATTAACATATTGCAAGCTGCAGATTCTCCCCGAGATGTTGTTTTTACACACACACACACACACACATCTGCGCTACTCCTGTAGGTCATTGTCTACCAGCTGCTGTGGCTGGGCAGCGTACAGGTAGTCCAGGTAGCTGGGGCAACAACAGGTGGTGGTTGATGTTGACATAGTGCTCAGGGTGGTTGGCCATCATTACACACAATATGGCGCTCTTATGTTTTCTGGAGTCAGACTAGCGGAAATCTGGTCAGTGAGCACCGTGCATCCCATCATCTGTGACTCAGCGGAGAGGAAGTGTTCATGCATGCGTTTGTTTTATGTACAGTCACATTGAATGGTCTGCAGAAAGAATATTAAGTGTTCAATAGAATGGAAAATGACAATTAAATAGTCTTCTTAGTGAAGTTAGTAATGAATGAATGTGCTTAAATTTAAAATATTGTATATATTCCACATTGGCAGACTCACAATCCTGAAATGCCCATACTCATAATACTCATTTAATGCCAGATTAAGAATGAACAAAACCGTTCCCCTCTCACGCACACTTAGCAGAACCAATAAGATGACTCAATAAAATGAAATGCAAGTATTTCAACTACAGTTTTCTTCTCTTCTGCAGTGCTCCTGATACTTTAAGCAGTATTTAGAGCACATTTTATAATGTTCCAGAAGAAAAATGTAAGGAATCAGTGTCTCACAAACCTCACGTTGTTGAAAAACATCAGCTGAAATCCAAAATAAAGATGCAGAAATTAAAATATTTCACATTAACCCTTTTTATTCACAAGATAGCTTTGTTTACATTTTGCATGAAAGTATTGATTTTCATTTCTTTTTAGTCATCCTTTCAGCTAAACGTCGGCAGGCTAAGGCCTGTCGAGATGGGACATTTCCTTGTGTCTTTGTAGAGTTTTACTGTGGCGGTAAACATCCAGCCTTCACAGCTCTAGAGCTAGAGCTTATTTATATATAAAAAAAACACATCTGTGCCGGTTGACAAAACTTGTGTCCCATGAAAACATTTATGTGAGCTCTGATTCAGCCGATAGTTAGAACGTCTGCTGCATCAGTGTGTGTAAACCAAATGCGAGGGGTGTAAAGTGTGTAAGAGCACAAACTATAGACGCAGTGTGATCCAATCAGCAGTAAAACCCTCTCGACCATGAATGTGTTGAGACGGCCACACTCAAAAAAAAAAAAAAATGCAGGCTTTTGTAGAAGAATGGCAGAGGTGACAGTTCAATAATACCACAGACACACACACACACTGGATAGTTTTTTTTTCAATGCTTGGCTTGCATAACTCTGTTCACTGCTGTCATTCATCAAAATGTAACATAGCACAATGGAAGACAGGGTTGTACTCGCCACACAATTTTCACTGGATGAAATTTAATTTGAGAAAAATAAATATATTATTATATTAGCCTTGGTTACACAGAATTCACAGAAGGAGCCATTCTTTCATCTTATGATTCAACCTAATCTGCATCACGCATTTCCGCCACGTATTACGGGAGAAAGACGGAACTTCATTCGTCTTAGCTTATGACAAATGGCTGGTCACAGAGCCACAGTTAATTATTGAACACTTTGCTTGCGCTGACTGATCAATACTTAATTACACCAGCTTTTCCTTGTTTGGTGGATTATTGGCGAGGACAAATGGCTTGTTTGAGAGGTGAGAGCCACCCAACAGGCTTGTAAGACAGAAACTACTGGAGTGATCAGTAACCATGCATCATTACTCTGCAGTCGATGGTAACAAAGTGTGTTGGGTCATGCTTAATGACATTAGAGGCAGAGAGTGGGGAGAGGGACAGCAGATGCTTAGTCCGTTAGCCAACCGCTGCTGATTCAAGCGTGTTAGCTCGGCCACCGTAGAGTCTGGCAAGACGACAACATTAATAACCCCGCTTTAAAGCATATGCTTCTGTTTATAGCTTGAACAATGTGGAAAGGGTGTGGTGTCAGAACTGAGTCTATGCAGCGTCCAGGGTGATCAGAGGTTTGCTGCAGGTGAGTGTTGGACGCACAGGTGACTGGAATGGAGGAGGAGGATCTGGAAGACAGGGGAAGTTAGTGCATGGGCAAGCACAGGCCCACCTCAAGCCGTGACAATGAATCATGTTCCATTACTTTAAATATACTGAATGCCAAATACATAACGCACGTCATGCTGTATGTGCAGTCCATTACAGTCACATCAGGACTGCATTAAATATATATTTTGCCATGTCTAGCAGTGCCCCCCTCAGCCATATTCACGCTAGCACCATTGTTATGTTAGTCTGAGCTTTGGGTTCAGTTTGGTCCACAATGACATCACAGCAGGTATTGGATGTTTAGCACAAGCGCTGTGCAAACATGCAAGGTCCCGAGCAGCTGACCTTGGTGATCGCCTAATTTCATGTTGGCACCAGACCGCCAACATGAGGTTGACATTTGTGATCTTAAGTGACATGTTTTGACAACTGGTGAATGGAATACCATGAAATGCACACCGGCTTATGATGTGGCCCAGAAGATGAATCTTCTCATCTGGTGCCACCATCAGCTCAACAGCATTCACTTAACCATTGCAATATTTCAACATCTGTTTGATGAGCTGGCACAACATTTGAAAATTTAAAACTTTGCTCCTCAGTGTATTTTCACTACTTGAGGATCCCCTAAATGTTTATTCCAGTCCAAACATAAGGTTCACATTTGTGTGGTATTCAGTGAAATATCTCAACAGCTACTCAGCGGATAGTCATGTAATTCAGCAGTACTATTTGTTCCTCAAAATAAATAACTTTATCGCATCAAAGCACTAAAATGATTGTTTTCTGTGGACTGTAAGGCCTGAAGAATGTTAGCAAGAGTATAACATTAGAACTTTAAAGAAACAGTCTCAAATATCTTGTGTTTGCATCACTCAGCAACAACCTGCAGCTCAGTAGCAATTATATTGTCTTTGAATGTTTTACCAAAGCAACAACCTGTAGGATGTTTTTTCCTCACACAAGTGAATTAAAAGGTGATGCAATGCATGCATGCAACGAGAGTTGGACGAACTCTGCAAAGTCCTCACTGAGTCTTTGCCGTTAAGTGTGTCACATTCAGATTTTATATACTGACCTCTACACATAATGTACTTGATACGGATAAGCCTCCTAAATCCCTGTGAATAACAGCCCAGGTACGTGAGAACAAATCACCACTTAAAGGCGGAGATAATCCCTCCTATCAACCTGTCCTTTCTTTCTGTTTCCTCAAGGGCAGACATCTGTTAATAAGACTCATTTAGCACAATGCTGAACAAAAAAGGATCACAAGAATGCAAAGATAAGTAGATAATGAAATAATATATGAAAAAAAGCACCACGCAAATATTCCAGAACTGGCAGACATTTTTGCATAGAGTGTATTTGATCAGCACTCATCAACATTCACAGTATGAAGAGTTGAACTTCCAAAACACTGTATTTTATTTTATTTTTTCGATGGTGAAGTCAAGTAGTCAATATTAAGTGTCTTCTAAATGTAATTTCAGCTTTAACATATTGGAGCACGAGCTACCTCTTTAAATTTTGATAAAAGCTTGATTTTATTTTAGACAAATCTTGTCAAAAAGGACAAGAGGTTCATGGTAATCAATCACAGCTGACACACAAAGTAGATGTTGATATATTCATGATGCTCAGAACATCTGTTGGTTGTTTTGATGAGCAATGCATCACTCATTAAACATTCATGATCTACCCGCATCATCCCACAAAAAATGCCCACCTCCTATCTCTTAGACATTAAAGTGCTTTTGGAAATTAAATCAGTATTTTTTTACCCCCTACCCCCAAAAGAAGAAAAAAATAAATGTGTACCTTCATAATGAACCACACTTTGAAGCGAATATCAGAGAACCAGTTATTATGTGTTCCTCTGTGAATCGAGAAATGATCTTATACAGACCGGCAACTCTGTTTCCCCATCAAAGGGAATAAATAAAAGCCTTTTGGTCTTGGCAAATGGATTGGCCGCTGTCAGGCGCAGCGGTTGTTATTAGCCAAAGGCTAAACATCGACACACATATCAGATCAATTATAGATAAAGCACTTTGGTCTGCCTGCTCTCTGTGGTGGTGTGCAATCTATGAAAAGATGCGATTGCTTCATAAGTGGGAAGCATGTCGAATAAAAAGCGTGTTTGTGCATGCGTTAGCGTGTGGAGCCACGAGGCAACATGTTGACAGACGTGGATGTATGTGCTAGTGATTGGAAACCACAGCAATTAGCGCATAGCTGCAGACTAGGGGGGTTGCTAAGTGCACCTTTCGTGCTGCTCTGCATGTTTACTAATGGGAAATAGGTACGACATTCATCACATAGCACGTCAAACATAACTGGCCGTGCGATCGTTGTTTCTGACGGATTCCTGGAGAACTGTACCAAGCAGGCGGCTCAATCGATATTTTT